>NC_088297.1:4285785-4596159 GCF_032854445.1 Liolophura sinensis | reverse complement strand
GACAACTGAATATAGGCGACTCTCTAAAAGAGATAGACTATAGTTTCCATTGTACACCGTTATACTACAGTTTTATTGCATAGTAAAAATAGATGTCAGAACAAAAAAAAATCAATGTCAGAACAACACAGCAAATAATAAACGTCTAATGAATCCGCAATTCACAACATTGTATTTTTATCTATTCCGCTTAAACCAGGGTGCTAGTGGCGTGTACCTTGCTACTTTTTAAAGCATATACAATAGCAATTTGAAAAACAACTAAATTCTAGACATGTGACGTGATTAAGTTGCTACTTTGTTTAAACATTTACATGGACAGTTAGAACAAAATCTTTACAGATATAAATTGGCAAGGGGCCGTATTTCACCAGTTACACGTGGCCATTTTCCAACTACCACACTGTCGTCATAGCTCTGCTATTACTCTCTGTGCTGTAGTATTTTGTAAAGTATAATTTCAGAATGCATATTTATTCCAATTTGGCTTCCGTGTCCTCTGTGAATATTCCTCCTCAAGAGTTATGTTGTTTAGTCATTCATATTTGACTGTTTGCCGGTGTGTGTTTACTGAGACAAACCCAGGCATGGAAAAATTGTGTAGTATACATATACATTTCCAATTTGGTTTCGCTACAGCCACGAATACTAGTATATTGTCAAGCACATGCTATTTCTTTGACTCCCTTCAATGAACTAGATATGACACCCAAAGGACAACAATGGCGCCTTGTCAAGTTAACTGCACAAAAAGGGACAGTGCTGTCGTACATATGCTAAGTGCCTCCCACTGATGCACATGCGAAGTGCCTCCCATTGATGCAGTATACTTATGATTACATATACAGTTCAGTAAAACGAAACGGTAAAGGCTACCGACGGTTCTATTGGAAGGATAGAACGAAAATAAGCCAGAGGGTCGGCATGCAGTTGGCCAATAAATGCATTGCGACTAGTTCCATGCGGGAAGACATTCGTCTTGGGGAAGAAAAACGATGGCATTCCGAATACAGAAACGTTAAATGTGGTATTAAGTGTGCTCAAAAACGAAAGAAAACAATCGACAAGTTCGCAATGTGTAGAATTCTGGGCTGAGGAGGTAAAAGCGTTATGCAGAAACAAAGTTTTTAGATGATAGGAAGTTAGTAGGTAGCTTACAGAATCCCTATATCCCCTGCTGGGTGTCCGGAATCCGTTTTCTTTTGTCAGATCGTACAGTCTAATGGCTTTAAAAATCACCAAACACTTCTGTTTGTTTTCCTGGAATTGGTATACAGATCGTAGCATCAGAGTTTCCACCCTTGACATGGAGAGACGCCACAGGAGGTCTCTGTGCGTACCCGTGTCGCTCACACCCGTATTATACTCAGAGATACGGTTTGCTACCATGTCGTGTCCGTAATCGGTTAGAGTCGCAGAAGGTTCTTTACTCACTAAGTCATCTTCTTGTTGTTTATCAGCACCATATGACGATGACACAGGAGAACTATTTTCCAGAATGTTAGACGACGTTGTTGCGGTTGCGGGTAAATGCCTCACACTGAATCTGCTCCAGGTTTGGTTCGCCGACGCCGGCCATCCAGGGCGCTTCACAGCCAGCACCAAATCGGCTTTCAGCATGTAATTACCATGCAGCATCTTAAGGGCAACGGCCGCTGAAAACTCACCTCCGACATGAACCGTTCCTTCCAGTTTCATTTCAGTGATGATGTCCTTCACAAGACTTCGAAATAAAGCAGTTATTTTGCCTGGGTCCAAGTACTGTTCATTCGCCACGTCTTGCCAAACCTGCAAACTGGACGGAGTCAGTTTGAACTTGGCGTAACCTGGAGAGAGTTCGGATTCTTCCTCTGAGCCTTCGATATCCAAGCAGAGTAAAATATCAAGATCACACGGTACGACAGCCGCATCTCCTGAGGCAACACTGCCGACGTCATGCGGCGCAAAATTAAACCTCGGCTCTTTTTTCATTACACCCTTGAGAACTTCCATCACGATGTTTTTAAAATGTTTCAAGTCCTTCTCCGGCAGGACTTTTGGTTTGGCAAATGTTTCGTAGAACTCTTCAAGAAGTGTTCCGAGTTCCTGTTTGTGCTTAGCGTCGAATTCCCCATTGAATGTGAAACGCGCCATTACACCTAGTCACGTCGGATAGTTTCTTAAGTTACAAGGGTTAACCCGAGGAAAGATTTCTACCACATACAGCAAAGTCTTCCGTAATGTGAAGCGATGCACACAGTGTGTAACGATGCCCGTAAAGCAGCCGTATTTTGTAGAAGGGCAGGGTAGCTCATATCGTAGAGGCCGTAACTAGCGCTTGTACGTCTTTGTGAGAAAACCTGCCAAACAAAAAAGAAAAAAACAACATGTAATACAATTAGAACCTGAGAATATATGAATAGTGGCAATCAAAATGCAAATGAGATGCATACACTATTATCAACAATTTACATATATATTTAATTATTTACTTTAATTAATATTTCATAAATCAATTATTAAATTAATTCTAGAACGGTACACGGTTTGAATACTTATTTTAGTGATTTGCCTAGAACGTACATTGAGTCTTGCCAACATCGATCCGAACTGTTGACTACTTCTCTTTGCATGATTCCGTCCTATTTTCGTACTTTATACACTTTCTTACTTCTTTGGTGAATTGACTTTGCCATTATTGAGCAGGAAAGTCCCATTTGGGTTGATATTTAATGCACTAATGTACACTACAGACAGGTGGCGATTCCTTCCGTCATGTACTCACAGTTCACTATGGCACACATCAGACTACTGTATAACAGCAGAAAAATGTCCTGTGTTTAAACCTATTGCACCATACAAGCTCGAAGCTGTTATCTGCCCTACATTTTCGTTCAGTTGTAGCACATAACACGAACCACGTTAAACCCCAAGCACTGACTCACTAGACGGTTAATTGCCTTCCCTAACTGCGCTGAATTCTGGCTTCTTGATCCTAGATTCAGGTCAGTCTGATTGTGAGTATAGATGGATAAATTGTTTATATCTCATATACACGCTACGCCAGAACGTCTCATAACGGACATTTAACGATAGTATAATACATTAAATGAATCTAAACCACGCTACAGTCTCGACGCTTACAACCTCGTTTCAAGCAATCCTTTCTGCTCCTCGGATACACATGTAGTCTACACTTATATGTCGTCCTGCTCAGACGTCGAGGCTTCAAGTGAATACAGTCTCACACAGTTCATATTTCTAAAACATCGGGAAAACTCGTGTTACACGGAGATCCGGGCTGTACCTATCTAACCGTACACGCCATCAGTCTCTGTCATTACAGGGCAATGTCACACTGATCTAAAGGGTTGGTTTAAGTGTAGAAAGTGGAAGGGGGATAGGTAGGTATGGCACATGTCGTAAAAGTAAATCTGACGTAAACATGAGCCTTACTATGCACATTTATGTCACCATGTTAAATGTGAGTAGAACATATTATCTCATATACTGGTGCTTCAGCCTTACCGGACACATGGCAACCACGAGTGAGTGAGTGATTGAGTGCTTGGGGTTTAACGTCGTACTCAACAATTTTTCAGTCATATGACGACGAAGGAATCATTAGGGTGCATGTAAGTGTAATGTGCCTCCTTGTTGCAGGACGGATTTCCACCGCTCTTTTATTTAGTGCTGCTTCACTGAGACGACTTACCGAAGGCAAGTAAGCAGCCCCGCCCGAGCCATTATACTGATACGGGTCAACCAGTCGTTGCACTATCCCCTTCACGCTGAACGCCAAGCGAGGAAGTTACAACTTCCTCTTTTAAAATCTTAGGTGTGACTCGATCAAGGATTGATCCTGGATCTACCGGTCCCGAAGCAGACGCTCTACCAACTGTGCTATCCGGGCCGGTGACAACCACGAAGCTACAGTGAGGCAAACTCTTATGATAACCACGTTGATGTGAGTAATTTGTTTTTACGCCAAACCTGAGCAGGGTGGATCTTGGTTTTGCCCTCCAACTGTGCGTAGTTTTCTCCGACCATAAAGCTTGCCACCGTCGTATAAATGAAATGTTCTTGAGTACGTCGTGAAAAAAAAAACAATCAAGTAAAATAAATTTTACACACATTTAAGTTTTGCAACACCCAAAACTGGAAAATAAACACGACTTAACTGTAATTTGGATGCATTTCTTACTTTGTAATTTAAATCAATAAGAGATAAAAGAATAAAAGTTGATATGACTCATATCAAATGAGCATTTACTTAATTTTCAACTTGATTTGATTTGATTTTATTGGTGTTTTACACAAAACTCAAGAATATTTCACTTATACGACGGCGGCAGGCATTATGGTGGGAGGAAACCGGGTACAGCCCGGGGGAAACCCACGACCATCCGCAAGTTGTTGGCAAACCTACCCACGTATGACGGGATAGGAAGCCAGCATGACCTGGACTTGAACTCACAGCGACAGCATTAGTTTCTGGGTCATTATGCTGCGCTAGCAGGCTAACCAACTGAGCCACGGAGGCCCCTTTCCAACTTCAAGTAATCCAAGTATTTTCATAGACTGATCATATATGTTTCTACATATATCACCTGGAGTCTCTTTTTTTTTTTCATTCTGACGATCACAACTCATTGGTTCAGTGCAACCGAGATGCGAATTCGAAAAAGGTGACACCAGAAAGATTACCAAAGTCGCCGAAAATGTTCTCGATCATACACAGGTTAAAGATTAACCTCAGAGGTGGTGTCTGTTCTAAGCTAAGCAAAGACGAATTTAGTTTACAAATGACGCACTCCAACATTGTTCCAAAATCTCAATATTTTGAGAGCCCAGCTCAGATTGTCATCTTAATGTGCACAGCCATTAAAATATATAAATCGCCATTAAACTCTTTTTTTAGGAAAACACGCAGATTTCCTGACAAAGTGCTTCAGCATAACAATGTGAGGATGCCTCATAATTGAATTGAATTTGTATAAAATACAGGAGTGTGGATTGACCCGTCCACGTCATCACATGTGGATTGACCCGTCCACGTCATCACATGTAGATTGACCCGTCCACGTCATAACGTGTGGATTCACCCGTCCACGTCATCACGTGTGGATTGACCCGTCCACGTCATCACGTGTGGATTCATCCGTCCAAGTCATCACGTGTGGATTCGCCCGTCCAAGTCATCACGTGTGGATTCACCCGTCCATGTCACCACTGCAGTATCCAGCGAACATGTTGAACCTGGGCCGTTTGTAGAATAAACAAGACAGAGTTGGACTAATATATCACCGCGTGATGAAAATATCCACATTAAAGCCCCTCCCCCCCCCCCGACCCCGCAAAAAAAACAACAACACAGCACTGTGGGTTAAACCACAGCAACGTTTTCTTATAATATGAAAGACTACAGCATACGGTACAGCGATACACGTACCGGCTTTTGTCAGTTTAGTAAGGGTTGTCACCTGAGCTTCATGTGTTTGATCGCGGTCATACGCCTGGTAAGCAGTTACATAATAGACCAAGAGCTTTATCCCGAGGTCTATTATGTTACCGCTTGCCAGGCGTATAAGCCGAGAACAAACACTTCAAGCGAATGGCGATAACCTGCGCACATAATGGCGCTATTTGCATATTGTCCAGTCTCGAGGGACAGTTCTTAGGACATGCATTGGCATCAGAAATAATCCCGATTGCCAGGTAGTTTGTCTTCGTCAGATATGTAAAGTAATGATGCATGTAAGGCGGCATGAAATTCCAGGCCTTTATGCAATCTAAATAAAATGACACCAGTCATGTCACTATAAGTCTGGGAGAAAAGCACGGTCTTCGAGTGAGTGAGTGAGTGCTTGGGGTTTAACGTCGTACTCAACAATTTTTGAGTACGAAGGAATCCTTAGGGTGCATGTACGTGTAATGTGCCTCCTTGTAGCAGGACGGATTTCCACCGCTCTTTTATCTAGTACTGAGACGACTTACCGAAGGCAATTAAGCCGCCTCGCCCGTGCCATTATACTGATACGGGTCAACCAGTCGTTGCACTATCCCCTTCATGCTGAACGCCAAGCGAGGAAGTTACAACTTCCTCTTTTAAAGTCTTAGGTGTGACTCGATCAAGGATTGATCCTGGATCTACCGGTCCCGAAGCAGACGCTCTACCAACTGTGCTATCCGGGCCGGTCACGGTCTTCGAAGCTATTAGTTTCCATCGGACCCAATGACATGTGAAATTATGATTACGATATCTGGATTTCATTCTATCTTTGTGACTATGTTACAAAGGACAATAACCAATCCATTAAAATGACTCTCAAAGCACATGTGATATACACAGCATACAGAATCAAAACTACAAAATTATCAAATTCTTAGAAATTCCACCTTATTTCGCTGTAAAGCAATGACATTCGGTAGAAAATACAGAAATATGCCACAAAAGTACTAGAAACGAGTCTTAGACAAATGGAAAATGGCAGAAGAGGGAAGGAGATGTTCGTCGATACCAAAAGTCCTGCAAAGAGGGGAAATTTACTTTTCCGACTAATGTGGGAGTCTGAAACACGTTTCAAACGAATTATACCGCGAATATATGACAGTGGCTTCAATTCATTTTTATTTCAAAGCTAACCTGGTAAAAACGCTGCAAAATATTAATAAATAACTATAGTCCCCAGCGTACCTGCACCTCCGCTGTCGAATTCTGAAACACTGACAAATGACTGGATATTCAGAGGGGAACCCGAGTTTGAGATCGAGTAATCACCAATACCGAACACAACACCTAACCGTGCGAGACTTTTGCCGTTGGACGAAAGGTGAATTTTTCCACATGTTTTGCGCATGTGTCTAGTGGGGTTATTTTGATAACGGTATGCGATGCAGGATTACAAGAAAAAGTCAAATTTCAGTCCCCGATTGTCACCGATTTCTGATATAAAACGTACAGGGAGTTGGCTTACAACTCATGGTTTATGAAATAGGTATTTACTGAGGGAGTTTCTATGGTCTGACCTTAGTTAGAAGCCACGCAGACATTTATGTCCCACCAAAACAATTTATATAATATAATCAGGACGTACAAGATAAGGAGTAAGACCAGAGCACGGACAACAGTGACATAGCTGGCAAATGGTCACATGTGAGCGGTAAAATACGACCTCTTGTCATTTTACCTCAGTCAGGGTTTTATTCTAACTGTTCGTGTAAATGCATAAATAGTAACAATTTACAGGCCCCTTTATGTCGTCATGTTTTGTAAAGTCCGACATGATGTTTAGCATAATGCTGGCCGCCGTCGTATCAGTGAAATATTGTTGAGTACGGCGTAAAACACCAATCAAATAAATAAATAAATGATGTTTAACATTTCGGATTGGAGGCTTTGGAATCTAGGATTTTGATAAATACGGCAACGGCTCATGCGCTGTATTGGTATCGTTAGAAAGAGCTGACCAGCCAGCCATTCAATTTAGTAATTTTAATTGTATTTGCAAGAGGCAAGATCGTAATCGGAAAGAATACAAGCACGTATCGTCGGCAAAAAGTATGAAATTGAGTAAAGTAAATGTCTTAATGTATATTAGAAATGAAAGAGGACCGAGAATAGACCACTGAGGCACACCGCACGAGATCGGTAAAGGGGTAAACAACTGTTTATTTATAGTGACACATTCAGCGCGATTACCGGCCCGGATAGCACAGTTGGTAGAGCGTCCGCTTCGGGACCGGTAGATCCAGGATCAATCCTTGATTGAGTCACACCTAAGACTTTAAAAGAGGAAGTTGTAACTTCCTCGCTTGGCGTTCAGCATTAAGGGGATAGTACAACGACTGGTTGACCCGTATCAGTATAATGGCTCGGGCGGGGCAGCTTACTTGCCTTCGATAAGTCGTCTCAGTGAAGCAGCACTAAATAAAAGAGCGGTGGAAATCCGTCCTGCTACAAGGAGGCACATTACACGTACATGCACCCTAAAGATTCCTTCGTCGTCACATGACTGAAAAATTGTTCAGTACGACGTTAAACCCCAAGCACTCATTCACTCAACTCATTCAGAGCGTTGGCTAAGATAACCTTCAAACCAGTTCTTAGTACTATTACGAATGCCGTAGTTTTCGGATTTATGTACGAGAATTTTATGGTGGGCGGCATGTAATGCTTTTGCTAAGTCTTTAAGTGTTACTACACTGAATTGCTTGGAATCCTTTGCAACAGTTAATTTTTCAAGTGGGTTTCGAGTGAGTGAGTGAGTGAGTGCTTGGGGTTTAACGTCGTACTCAACAATTTTTCAGTCATATGACGACGAAGGAATCATTAGGGTGCATGCACGTGTAATGTAATGTAATGTAATCCGCAGGACGGATTTCCACCGCTCTTTTATTTAGTGCTGCATCACTGAGACGACTTACCGAAGGCAAGTAAGCCGCCCCGCCCGAGCCATTATACTGATACGGGTCAACCAGTCGTTGCACTATCCCCTTCATGCTGAACGCCAAGCGAGGAAGTTACAACTTCCTCTTTTAAAGCCTTAGGTGTGACTCGACCAAGGATTGATCCTGGATCTACCGGTCCCGAAGCGGACGCTCTACCAACTGTGCTATCCGGGCCGGTCTGAAGTGGGTTTCGAGGAGCTAGTGATGTAAAATAGTTAGTGCGGAATCCAAACCAATTACAGGTTAATATTAAATAATCATTCGGTCTGACATAGCACTTTCGAATAATTTACTTAGACTGGGCAGTACCGATATCGGACCGTAATTTTCTCCTAGTGAGCGGTCATTTGCCTTTTAAGCAGGTGTTACTTTGGCAATCTTCATTTTTGTTGGGAAAACCCCAACAATAAGATACAAATTAACTAAGTGGAATAAGACTGATGACAATTCAGATATGACACATTCAAGTAAAGAAGCTCTTATTCTCTCAAGTCCTTGGCTACTATTGTTTAAAACAGCAATAAGATTTTCAGTTTCGAGCACTGAGCAAGGCTGTAAATTGAAATAAGTAGCAGTTGGTTAAGGGAGACAGCTTTTAAAGGAAATTTTTGGATTAGATAACTTACCATCTAATTTAGCTGCAATATTCACAGAATATTCATTGAATTTTTTTTTTATTTTGGCTTTGGAAAGAATTGTTTCGATGAGCGAAAAACACTCATTGTAAATGTTACTGAAGTTGTTCAGGAAAATAACTGAGGCTAAATTTACGTCGTTGGTATCAAAGACCTCGACCCAGTTTTTCAGCCGTATTTTATTGAGGAATTATTCCCTTTTTCCACAGTTACATATCTACAGGTAAATGTGGTTTGACTTAATGGTGCCGAGAACATTTTTTTGTCGATACGAAAAACTGGGCAATGACCAGTGTCATCAAGTAGAACACCACAGAAATCCTTAGAATCATGCCATGTTATGAATATATTATCTGTCAAGATGGCCGGTGTAGACTTAACCCTCGATGGCTTGGTAATTTTCGGGAATTTTCGATTGTACACGATTTGAATACTGGGTTCACTCAGTCGCCTAGAGCATACCTTACGTCTTTCCTACATCACTGAAAACCGTTGACTGCTCTTGCATGATTCCGTCCCATTTTCGTATGGTATATACTTTCTTATTTCTTTGGTGGTTTGTGTTATACGTCCTTGTGGTTACTGACCTGGAACGTCCTTATTGGTTGACGGCTGGTATACGAATGCGTTTCGACGTATAGATTGAAAAGATTTAGATTAAAATCTCCCATTAAAGATATATTCTCTTTCCGCTCTTAAGTATGTTATATTTCAACTAATAACGATTCACAGTCACCATTATTATCAATACAAAGATCCTCCTTCAGAACAGTATGACTATACTCGCTTCATATATACAAAACGAGGCCCATACACTTTCACTCATTCCTGGCCATGGTAAATACCTGGTATCCGCGCAAGTCATGTGAAGTGATACGGACAGGATTCAGCCAACTTTCCGACAAACCAAGAATTATATGTCCATATTCCTATTATACGCTTATTCCTATTATTTCAGAAAAGTGCTTTTTTTAAGATTTCGAGAATTGAAAATGCAAACAAGATATTGATCGGTCTGTAGCATGAGATTTTTACATCTTAACGGGAAAGACGTAATCGTCCGTTACTTTTGAATCATAATCTGATCGGTTAGGGTCTGTAACGCTCGTCATTTTCAAACTGTATCTAATACCGCTTAACCTGGGGTCAGGGGCTGTAAAGGTAGCCATGCTAGTTACATCAGCATGATGCTTTTATGAACAGTTGCAATCAAAGCGCGACTGAGATACTTGTTTAATTGTTATTTGACATGGAACTCATTCACGGACTACGAATTTGAACTTTGATATGGAATTCATGCCTGGAATATTCATTGTCTGCCCGGCATCATTGAAAACTGATGACCGCTTCTCTCTTGTATGTTACCGGCTTTATTTCTTATTTGTATAATTTCTTACATACCTTTGTCTTCAGGAGTTAGTGTTTAACGTTGTTGTGGAAATGGATCTTGCGATTATCGACTTGGAACGCCCTTTAAAGACTGCGAATGGTATATGAATGTCGGACTTGACGCTTATATTCAGCTTCAGACCAGTCTCTCATAGCTGAGTTAAACGAGTCTAAGGTATAGTAATTTGATTGATGATTATTTCTGGGAACATTCATCAGTAAGCATAAGAACTTTCTGCTAAATTAAGGTTCAGTGATTAAATAGCATATTCTGGAAACCACTTAGACCAAAAGAGGTATTGTTGGATATTGCCGAATGAAGTATGCAGCATGTCAGAAGAAGGCATTCTGTGATCACGATGGACTGGGTTGCATTATTTCCGATATGGGATCAGTCATAGCTGCCGATTATTACTGTGGTTTTATAGTATTTAATTATAGTGTGATTAATATTTGAACATATGTGCACTGGACTGACATCAGTATTGCTGCGGTAGGTGAAATGGGAAATACAAAATATTTACAACATCTCAGGCAACTCCGATTAATTCTAATGTAGAAAAGACTCTTGTGACGATTCAAGGCATTGTTGGTACCCAGGCTTATTGTTTAACTAGCGCCACAGGAAATGTGCGCCGAATAATGGCATGAGTTGCAGAAGATTCAAGATTACATTGTTTATATAATAAAAAAAAGAATCAGTTGAATGTCTACATTTATTGGACAAGGCAAGTGAACACAAATTTCTCTTGTCCAAGAAGTAAGCATTATACATTGTTAAATACATAAATCATTCCAAATGGCTCCAAGATTATTTACCATTTTTTTTAGATTTTCAGCGAACAGTGTTGTATATAACTGATTGAGACGGTAACTGAGAATATCTTAACCCATTCTTAACAGACAAATTAAACAATATAGGATGTAGTCTTGGTATGCTATTTCGTACAAAAAGTATTTAAGAGCCGTATCAACAGTCTGAAATCCAGTAGTTTGAATAGGTAAGTATCAGTTTTGTGCGCTTTTGAACGGCCAACTTCAACAGAAAATGTAATTTTATTCACGCGATAATCATTAGTGCACTGGTGTTGTTGACTGTTGTGGCGGCCGCTTCTCACATCTGCGTTTGACGTCTTACATAACGAAACAGGTAAACAGACTGTTGGGTGGGGGGTGGGGGTGGAGTTTGGGGGGGGGGGGGTGTTGAGGGATTCAAGTATTACAGGAATGAGTCTTAGTAATATAACCCACCTTGTTATGTGTACGGCCTGCAACAGCATTGAGTTTACTTTTGCCGCGTGCAGTTTAAAATGTTTACAAACAATTCGCGGACTTTACTCTCGGTGTCCACTGGGGATTCATTGTTCTTGCCGCTAATTCCCTTCACAACCACGATTGTCTTAGTATATTGGTAGGAAAAACATGGTGTCAATCTGTACGCTGTATATCATTGTGTACGTGTGTTAGTCTGTCACCAGGCAGTACTCCCTCGCCCACTTTCGTCCCTTCCATGTTCAATAGTACCTGGAGACAGAGATGGCATTGAGAAAACGTTGAATTTTGCTCTGAGTCAAATGCGCCATGAAAATCGACGTGCGTTTTTTTCTGTTGGAGAATGTGCATGACATGTTCGAATAACATAACTGCAAGCGACAGGTAAACATAGGTGAAAGATATGAGGTCTTGATAGATGGCAGCGAGACTTGTAAATTGACAAAAGGCTTCATTTCCGGGGGTAATGGTGACTACTTTCCAATCATCACACTGCCTTCGCTCTTACTCTCTGTCCCGGAAGTATTTACTTATATTGTCTGAGTAATCAAATTAGTTATAATTGTTGTGTCCGGCATTCGTATACCATACAAACAATTTATTGTTAAAACAAAGCAAAAATTACTTCAGACAAACACTCTAATTTCCATTGACGATATTTTTGAGAGGTGGGCTAAGTAAACACGACATAGTCGAATGAAGGATCGACATAGAAATGTCTATTACGTAATGTTCGTCAAAGATGTACTCGACAGGTTGAGAAAACCAAACATTATATATCCTTCTCAAACAGTATTTGCGTCTTGCTGTGCAAAATTCAAGTTGCTCTTCAGCATTACACCAATATTTTTAACTGGAAGTGGCTATCTTAGTTACTTAAACCATTGAACAACAGCCCGCTCTCTCAAAATCAATAAGTGTGTATGGGTTTAACTTATTTATTTATTTGATTGGTGTTTTACGCCGTACTCAAGAATATTTCACTTGTACGACGGCGGCCAGCATAATAGTGGGTGGAAACCGGGCAGAGCCAGGGGAAACCCACGACCATCCGCAGGTTGCTGGAAAACCTTCCTACGTATGACCGGAGAGGAAGCCAGCATGAGCTGGACTCACAGCGACCGCATTGGTGAGAGACTCCTGGGTGATTACGTTGCGCTAGCGCGCTAACCAACTGAGGTATAGGTTTAACCTTCATGACTAATTAATATAATGGATAACAGGTCATAACATGTTCTGAAAATTGATTTACTCTTCGAGGACCAAATATAATCAGTAAAAATGAAATCTCTACAATGTTCCACAATACTGTGACGGTATGTCTTTGTATTCAGGTACATTGGCTGTGAACTAAAGTGATATGGAAAAATAGTACTTGTAATGACTTTTGTTGCGAACATATAGGGAAGTGTTAAGTCAATCTAAGACAAAAAATTATCCCTCGAAATAAGCAGGCATTTAATTTAAAGTGGTTTGCGCAAGAAATGGATGCTTTTAATACAATACATCCAGACAGAAAAATGCACCACAGTACAAATTCACGATTAACACAATGAAATAAAATGCAGCGTGGGGAGTAAATTTTCCGCAGCAACGACAATGTAGCTTTCCTTAAGTACCATATTTGTTTGAATTCGGCACTGTGTACAATTGCGAGTTTGATAGGGCATTATCCAGTTCATACTCGAAGTGGCAGCCTAATGTACACCTTGCTGATCAGTTTTATACCTTCATCGATATACGGAAAGAAGGCGGCAGTCAGCAAAGAATGTCACTTGAAATGGTCGTTCCCATTTTGTCGCTCGTGTGTTTTCTCCTTAGAACGGTTCATAGTAACGGTAAGTATAGCCGTCTCCATAATTACCGTTTAAATAAATTTTGTATGCCATCTAATTTTAACATTTCAAATTCTATTACAATTAAAATGTTAATACTCGGTTAAACTGAGAGTGTGTGTCGTTTCTAGATTTTATACATGAACAAGGACAGAATCTAGCTTTAGGAAAAGCCGCTTTTCAAATAAGCACGATGGAGTACGTTAGGAAGGGAGTTGAGTACCCGGGAAACGCTGAGACTGCGGTGGATGGAAACGTGGTGGCAGATGGTCCCAACACGACTTGTACACATACGGATTTTCATGTAGGAGAAATCTGGTGGCTGGTAGATCTAGGAGAAATATACTTCATCACAGAAGTCCGGATTCTACCATTTCTTATAGGTATGCACACTTTTCGTTGAAAACATATTGTTCTCGTTGTCACCATCGGAAGTACTAAATATTTTATTTGAACTGATCAATTTGCTATTCACTTTAAACAATTCTTTGTGTATAAATGTATAAATATATACGTTATGTTATTATATACTATATATATATATATATATATATATATATATATATATATATATATATATATATATATATATATATATATTTCTGTTCATAATTAGGTGTTTTTCGAAAAGAAATAATCTCACAAGTTTACCTCAGTCAGGGCTTCACTCTAACTGTACGTCTGTACTCTAGTCTGCCATCAGCGTACGCAGGGTCGTGGATTTCAAACGGGCTCTGTCCGGTTTCATCCCACCATATGGGTGGAACCTTGAGTCCGCGTAAAACACCAATCAAATAAATGAACAGATGACCTCGCGGTGCTCACTGCTTGTAGAGCCTTAATGACAGTATGCTGTCAACGACGCTCACGTGGCTGTGCGCGCAGTCTAACGTTCCTTGGTGACCACTTGTCTCCCACCAATATGGTGTACATGTCTGTATGTCACGTGAGGGAATGCTTTTGTAAGTGCCAAATTAATGTACATAAAAAAATAAGTGCCATCTCATAAGAGAAACATTTTGAGTAAGGCAGTAAACAACAATACCAAAAACTGAACAAATAAATATCGATTTTTCTATTCTGATCAAGTTTAATCGAAGTAACGTCCGACTTAGTTAATTCAATACATGTTTTAAGTCAAACCCTTCCTACAAACAGAGAGCTAGGCCTAATGATAATACCTAGTATAGTACCTAGCATTTACAAACCATTGCTTAGATAACATTATGTTGACGTCAGTTGCATAGACAAGGTATTATTCCATACAATATAATACATAATATAATTCAATATTACATAAATATATGAAAACCTATTTCCGGTCATGTTGCAGGAAAAGCAGTGCGGAACTTTTCGATCGAAGCTTCTCTGTTTTGGAATGACACATCCAGGGAGATGATTCGCCCGGTGATTTGCTACAAACAATCAGAAAGGATCGCAAGAGGCGAAATGACACGGTTTCCTTGTTATATACCGGTCATGGGGAGATATATTCGAATAGTAAAATACAGAGAAAGACTTAGACGACTCAGTCTGTGCGAGGTGGAGGTTTATGGGAAATCTACAGGTAGGAAATTCCTTTGAAAATTTAACTGTAGAAATGATTGGATAATCTGGAATATCATTAAAACTTTTCAGTGTCATTTAGAGTCTGGTGGGGAAATACACTAACAGGATGTTGTTTATGGAAACTTCTTGGTTTATGTACGCTGTAATAAAAAAAGGAGTAAGTTAGTGCTTGGGGTTTAACGTCGTACGTGACAATTTTTCAGTCGTATGACGACGAAGGAGTCCTTAGAGTACATTTAATGTGCCTCCTTGTTGCTGGACGGATTTCCACAGCTCTTTTATCTGATGCACTTCACTGAGCTGCCGCCCTGCCCGAGCCATTGTGCTGATACGGGTCAACCAGTCGTTGCACTATTCCCTTAATGCTGCACGCCAAGTAAGGAAGATACAACTTTCTCTTTTAAGGTCTTGGTTGTGACCCGGCCCAGGATTGATCCTGGATCTACCGCTCCCGAGGCGGACGCTCTACCAACTGTGATATCGGGGCCGCTCGGTACAATAAGAAGTTGTATATCCATATGGAACATCTTTATGTATATCGACGTTTTCTATTGATGGCATTAGGCTATACGTCGTTGAAATTACTTCTAATGCTGACGACCAGTAGAGGACGTGTGCAGCTTAAAACTCATACCTTGCCGAAAGTTAAGCTGGGGTCTTATTTGACCTAATTATGCGTGACACCATGTCATGTAATTTGGTACTATAAAACAGCATTTACAAGAACAATTAAAATGAATGCTCAGGTAAATTGACAAGAGGCCGTATTTCAACTTGTCAGTTTTCACACTGCCATCGCTGCACTTGCTTCCTTCTCCATGTTATAGGTGATTGTATGCTAAATCAGATGACGTCTAACATATTGCATTTAACATCACCACATTTGTTTACCTAATTCTGTTTAAGCCATCGTGCTAGGAGGCGTGTAAAAATTGCTACCATTTATGCATTTACATGAACAGAATAAAACCCTGACTGAGGGAAATTGACAAGAGACCGTATTTAACCGGTTACGTGTGACCATTTGCGAGCTGTCACACTGTCGTCGGTGCTCTGGCTTTACTCTCTATGCTGTACGTGTTTAATTATAATTCATTTTAACAAAAGGAAAATATTTACGTCGTCAGTTAGTCTTAACGTAAGTGACTATAATTCTTGGGACATATTGTCTGCTCCTTTCAGTCAATATACATGCAACTGTAGCAGGAATAAACGATATATCTTTTCTCACATGGTTTGCACATCTAGTGCATGTCGTTAGCGTTCGAAAAAACGACCAGAGAAATGAAATTTTTGCTTTCCCCACTACTATCTATCTGCCAACAACTTATATACTTTGCGCAGATAAACTGTTGGCCGTGAACTACTGGCCTCCGAGTTTCATGTTTCAGGTTTAGAGAATCGCACAACATGAACTGATGCTCGACTGCCGATTTACAAATTAAATTTATAAATTTTAGCGCCTAACCTAGAGCAAAAAGTATAACATTTATTTTTTTTTGTTTGCAGTACGATATAACGTGTTAGATGTACGAAAGGGCAAACGATCCAAAAATCCTGTTATAGAGGCTATACGGTCGACGAGCGTAATCACGTGTTCAGCCCAGTGCAAGAGCCACGAGGATTGCACGTCAATCAACATGGCGATTGAGAGTGGAGTCTGTGAGCTTATCGCCGACCCCACTGGCCACGAGGATGTGAACGAGGAATCAACATTCGCCTGGACACGCTACATTTTGAACTAGGGAAGAACAAGAAAACGTGTTTATGGCGAAACATTGAGGGCGGCCCGGCAAGCGGTTTGGCAACAAAATTAACATACGCCTTAATTAGATATGCTGTTTAAACATGCTGGTATTGGATTTATTTATTTATTTATTTGATTGGTGTTTTACGCCGTACTCAAGAATATTTCACTTATACGACGGCAGCCAGCATGGTGGGAGGAAACCGGGCAGAGCCCGGGGGAAACCCACGACCATCCGCAGGTTTCTGGTAAACCTTCCCATGCACGGCCGGGGAGGAAGCCAGCATGAGCTGGACTTGAACTCACAGCGACCGCATTGGTGAGAAACTCCTGGGTCATTACGCCGCGCTAGGGCGCTAACCGACTGAGCCCCGGAGGCCCCCCGCAAGTATTGGAAGTTAGATAAAACTACCAGCATAACACCATTAGTTTGCAAGGTCTGAAGTCCATACCCATGTATGGACGTACGTTGATTTATTTGTTTGTTGATTAATTTTGTCGCTGATCTATGTTTTCAGAACGTCTTTCGTGTTTTATTAAATGTAACAGTATTTAAAACGTAATAGACGTCACGACGTTTATAAATCCAAAGGAGAATGAGCCATATTATACAATGTCCAAATCCGAGAGTTTTATTTCTGGCCAAACCTAAAACACAAATTGTATGCACCTATATAAACAACACAAAAATGTGACACAATCACCCACATGTAGTACATGTACCTGTGATGTTAACTTTCACGTACCGGTCAAAAACCTTTACAGTTCACCTTCTCACATACCAGCCAAAAACCTTTTACAGTTCACCTTCTCACATACCGGTCAAAAACCTTTTTACAGTTCACCTTCTCACATACCGGTCAAAAACCTTTACAGTTCATCTTCTCACATACCGGTCAAAAAGCTTCACGGTTCACCTTCTCACATACTGGTCAAAAAGCTTCACAGTTCATCTTTTCACATACTGGTCAAAAACCTTTACAGTTCACCTCACATACCGGTCAAAAACCTTTACAGTTTACCTTCTGACATACTGGTCAAAAACCTTTACAGTTCACCTTCTCACATACTGGTCAAAAAGCTTCACAGTTCACCTTCTCACATACTGGTCAAAAAGCTTCACAGTTCATCTGTTCACATACTGGTCAAAAACCTTTACAGTTCACCTCACATACCGGTCAAAAACCTTTACAGTTTACCTTCTCACATACCGGTCAAAAACCTTTACAGTTCACCTTCTCACATACTGGTCAAAAAGCTTGACAGTTCACCTTCTCACATACCGGTCAAAAAGCTTCACAGTTTACCTTCTCACATACTGGTCAAAAACCTTTACAGTTCACCTTCTCAGATACTGGTCAAAATTTTCACAGTTCACCTTCTCACATACCGGTCAAAAAGCTACACAGTTCACCTTCTCACATACTGGTCAAAAAGCTTCACAGTTCACCTTCTCGCATACTGGTCAAAAACCTTTACAGTTCTCCTTCTCATATACTGGTCAAAAAGCTTCACAGTTCACCTTCTCACATACTGGTCAAAAACCTTTACAGTTTACCTTCTCACATACTGGTCAAAAAGCTTCACAGTTCACCTCACATACTGGTCGAAAAGCTTCACTGTTCACCTTCTCACATACTGGTCAAAAAGCTTTACAGTTCACCTTCTCACATACTGGTCCAAAATCTTTACAGTTCACCTTCTCACATACTGGTCAAAAATCTTTACAGTTCACCTTCTCACATACTGGTCAAAAACCTTTACAGTTCACCTTCTTTCATACTGGTCAAAAAGCTTCACAGTTCACCTCACATACTGGTCAAAAAGCTTCACAGTTCACTTTCTCACATACCGGTCAAAAACCTTTACAGTTCACCTTCTCAGATACTGATCAAGAACCTTTGCATTTTAACTTTAAGCTTGAAGATTCCATCTAGCATGTTGTTCACGCTTACAACCCATCTTCCAAGTATTACTTTGCAATCTAAATTAAACAGTCTATAGTCATCAGTTTTGCCTGTCGGGAAAGTCCATTTTGAAAGAGAGGGATTTGTTGTAAATCTAGTCCACACTGTCATTTCGAAAGCTCTTTTTTACTTTAGGGGGGCGGGGGGGCTCCGTGGCTCAGTCGGTTAGAGCGCTAGCGCAGCGTAATGACCCAGGAGTCTCTCACCAATGCGGTCACTGTGAGTTCAAGTCCAGCTCATGCTGGCTTCCTTTCCAGCCGTACGTGGGAAGGTTTACCAGCAACCTGCGGATGGTCGTGGGTTTTCCTCGGGCTGTGCCCGGACCATAATGCTGGCCGCCGTCGCATAAGTGAAATATTCTTGAGTACGGCGTAAAACACTAATCAAAAAGATAAATAAATAAATAAATTGAGCGAGCATTTCGGCGCCAACTTTTCTTGTGTTTGGGATTTCTGTTTCGAGCTTTCATTGCTCATCACCTTTTTGTGTTGGTACTGTAATCCCCACTGGAGGCAGCGTTGTTCTGGAGGCCATTTTGTGTCAAGACAAGAGGGCCGGATTCTTAGCGAATTCTTGGGACAGCCAGTTTCCAGCAAGTGTGTGGCTTGAAGCGAGGTTGAATACCAACCATTCGTCGGTGTATTTGAGAGGAAATCAAATTTAACTGTACGTTAAATGTGATGACAATACCGCAATTTGCGTGCAATTAACATGAATACAATTTTTTTTTTACCTAATTAATCTTAAACCGTAGTGCTAGGGGGCGTGTAATTTGCTACTAACTAAGCATTTACATGAGCAGTTAAAATAAATCAATGAGGAAAGTGACATGTGACCGTATTCCACTGGCTATTTTGGACCAATTTGCTGCTCTAGACTAGTTTTACTCTCTATGCAGTAGGTCTTTAATTATATTGTGTTTACTACCGATTGTCGCCTGAATGCCAGTGCTGTCTTACATTTGAGGAATTCATGAGGAACCGGATTTTCCTGCTTCTGTGGACTGATACTTGCCATTGAAACGTGCGTTTTAACCGGAAGTGTGTCTGTTGTAATCTCCGTCCTAACTTACATGTTGTTTAGTTCTTTGCATTACTTTATATGTTGTGTATATGTTGTACTGTGTAGTCTATATGGTTCAATTATATGTACTGCATTTATCTAAGCGTATTGGCGTTTCTTTATTTGACCTTGTGTGAAGGTTATCGCAGTCATGGAGCTTTAGTCAGCATCCCACGAGATAGTGATACCATTACACAGGGGGAGGGGGGTGGGGGTGGGGGCTCGTCCGCGTAATTAAAACCAGCTTGGGCTAGAATGTAGCAGATGACTTTCAACTTTAATCACAGGTGTTCGAAACCAGCCCGTAAACCCTATATAACGGCCTCCTACATATATATAAGAAGTAAAGGTGTGAAACGACTTTCGGCCTGCTTCACCCAATGTTTCCGAAATTCAAGAAATAAAGCCTTCAAACTCCAACATTCCCACTTCTTTCCCTACCTGGGGCTATTATCTTCTCGAATCCACTGTTAGTATTTCCGAATCAGCTGAATTTTGTCCCAGTGGCTCTCATATATGTTATCTGAATTAATAAGACATCGGTTGTGTCCAGGCGCCATCTTTCTTTTGATGGATATGGTGTTTTTTCATAATGAAGCAAGAAAGACTTTCTTGTGGTTACATACATGATGTAAAAATAAATGACACTCCAGTCCTGGTCAAAATCACCATTGCAGACAATCAGGCGTTAGTCATGCACATCAATGTATTTGGCCAACTGTCATCAGGTGAATTAGGTGGTACTAGACTGTTTCTTACTCCCAGCAATATGGAAGCTGTTTTTATTTTTTTTTATTTTTTTTTTTGATTGTTGTTTTACGCCGTACTCAAGAATATTTCACTTATACGACGGCGGCCAGCATTATGGTGGGTGGAAACCGGGCAGAACCCGGGGGAAACCCACGACCATCCGCAGGTTGCTGCCAGACCTTTCCACGTACGGCCGGAGAGGAAGCCAGCATAGGCTGGTCTTGAACTCACAGCGACCGCATTGGTGAGAGGCTTCTGGGTCACTACGCTGCGCTAGCGCGCTAACCGACTGAGCCACGGAGGCCCCTGAAGCTGTTTTTATCTAAATATTAATATGTTCTATCACTTTTGTTACAATGGTTCAATAGATATGTCTCTTTTACTCACTATAGTTATTACTTTCAGTTATAGGACTTTATTTTATGCATAAATATGCGAGCAGCATCTTTTTTCTGGCATTCTCCTAAATGATGTAAGTGACCTGAGTAATATGTTTAAGGTCAATATTCAACCATCCCCGATATACGAAAAAATAAAATATCGTAAAAAAAAAACCCAAATCAAATTTAAGCATCTTCTGAAATAATTAAAATACTCAGTGAGATGAGCCTTGAGAAGGATGATACAAATGAAGCACTTCCAGTATTTCACTAGTTATTTACAGACATTCACGATGGACATTTTCCAGTTATATCGTTTCGCTCACTAGAACACAGAATAAAAAAAAACATGGATTACCCATGGCATTATTCGTTTAAGGATGAAAGTAGTTCCCCGTGCACCTCTCCCCCCCCCCCCCCAGAGGGAGAGCTATGGGTAATCCTAACCAAAAGAAAAGAATGATATGAGCGAAAATTTAATAAGATAAATATCGACATTAAAAGTACATGGAAAGTTTTGAACGAACTCTTGAAACGAAATAAAGGTAACATATCAATAAATTTTACTGATGAACACCAAGACCTCATAGATGATAGCAAATAACTTCAACAAATATTTCAGCACTGATGCATCAGATCTGGAACGAACAATCCCTGAAACCATGACATCGCCTCCTGGTTTGCTGTAGCAAGCACCCACCGCAAATTTTAACCTGTCACCAGTCACACCGAGCGTTGTTAAATATATACTATCCACGAACTATGATCCTCTGCCCCAGGTATTGATGGCATATGTATGCCTGTGTTGAAATCAGTCTCATACTATACCTCAGAGCCCTTTTCTCATATAATTAACCTTTCCTTTAGAACTGGCATTATCCCAACACTTCTAAACACAGATAAAGTAACACCAATCTTTAAACCTGGTGATAAAGCTACTTATGCTAACTACAGGCTGATTTCGGTACTAAATGCTGTCAGCAAGACTGTAGAAAAATTTGTCCCTCTTCTACTAGTTTCTGGACAAAAATGTCAAAATATCAAATACTCAATACGGTTTTCGATCCAACCATTCCTCTGTACACGCTACCAGTCTTGGCCAGAAATTAGTTCTGGTCAAGAAACAGCGCAAATTCACCTTAGTTATTTCCCTTGACCTGCCCAAAGCTTTCGACACAGCAGAACATAATATATTGCGACAAAAACTACGATATCATGGCTGTCCGGATATAACAAATGACTGCTTCAAGAGCTATCGGGTCACAATGGGTTTCGTATAAAGAGGCCATCTGGCCTATGTCCCCCATCTGAAATAGGCTTCTCTTTCGCGCTTTCACTGCAACTGTTCACATTCCCAACGTGGCGATCTAATTCAACAGGATGAATATATCGCCCCAAGGCCCGGGTTAAGCGGAATAAGACACAATCATGAAGCATAGCGCCAGAAATTTTGAACGCTTTGCCCATATTTACCTATAAGAGAATTATATTCATTGTAAAACTAAAAAAAAAACTTGGAGTGAAGGCGTTTGATGGAATGACCTCAATACACTAGTTTTTGCAGTAATAACTTGTGACGTTGATTGAAATCGTTCCATAACACGGAGGATCTAACAAACGCTACAAGGCGAGATATGTACATGCCATATGCAGGACCCTTCGATATTTTGCTGCCCAAGTAAGGATAATTTATGTTATAATTGAAACTGTTCCTCTTGTCGTAAAATCTGCGAAAGAGGAAACCGTTTTGGTCTTTATACAAATAAAGCTCCTGATAAGATGTACCATCTGAAGAAACTATGGTTTCCTTTAACTCAAGCGAAGGTGGGTAAATATCTTTCACAACCTTTGCTATATATGGATTGTTTAAAGCTAGCAGATCATTAATATATCGTTTAGTTAAGTAGAAATTAATATAGGAGAGTCTTTTTTTTTGAGGTTTGCACAAAAAGCGATGCACTGTTCATAAACAAATGATGGAAGACAATAAGACGTTACCAAAGGTATGAGATTTACCAAACCCCTCCTACTTAGTGTTCAGAACGCAAGGCAAAGGTATGGCCAGGATCTGGAAAAGAGAAAGTGTGAAAGAGAGCCTCCGCATGGCAGAAATCTAACCGGGTTCAGAACGATATCAGTGCGCTCCAGGCCACCTATGACCACCTAAAAAGGCGGAAAAAACTGGAAAGAGAGAACGGTTTATCAAATTTAACGCCATGAGGAAAAGCATGAAGAAAAAAAAAAGGTGAGGGGGTTGACATCGATTTGGCCTTAAAAGAGCTCGAGAAAAAGAAAATTTAACTTCGAGTATAAATTGAAGCAGAGAAGAACAATTGTAAAAGCAAATTCTCGAAGTTAAACCTAAAAGTTTGTGAGTGCAAATCTGGATCATATCCAAGGTTTTGTTTCAAAGTAGAACTGTTAGAAAGCTACGTTCGAAGGTATAGAATTCATAAAGGAAAGCACGCTGCTCCTATTTTTTAATTAGGCGTATAATATATACTTACTGGAGGTTGAATTAATAAATAAAAACTTTATTTTCAACTCGATGGTCACGTTTTGTTTGCCACGTGTTTTTATACACGCCGACAGTGTAGACTTTTGCGTGAAAGTATCTGTAGCGTGACAACATTGGTATGATTACAGTTTACTCTGGAGAGTCGATGGGTAAACCTCCTAAATGAAGTAACGTCAGAGGTATGTATGTGTGTATGGTTGTGATCAGCACCCTTAATCGGGTATAATACGTGGGAAGGTCTGCCAGCATCCTGCGGACGGTCATGGGTTTCTCCCGGCTTCTGTCCGGTTTCCTCGAACAATCATAATACTGACCCCCGTCGTGTATGTGAAAGGTATCAGGTCACTTCTTACCAGGTTACCTTGCACCGGAGTTACTTCCTACCATATTGATCTCGTACTGTAACCGTATTGTACAATATCGTAACTGCGGTAAAGCTCTGAAGGTATGCTGCTAACACTACTGTTGACTAATTAATTGCTGGATGGTAAATCCAGATGGACTGAGACCCTGAGTTTATCGCCCAAACTCGAAGTCAATAGAAGTGCTTTCGGCAAAGTCCGCGCTCGTCTCACGCAGTTGATGTCAACATGTGGTCATGTGACGAGTTCGAGTTAGGAAATCTTCGGCGATTTAGTTTGGGTGATATATTTATTTATTTATTTGATTGGTGTTTTACGCCGTTCTCAAGAATATTTCACTTATACGACGGCGGCCAGCATTATGGTGGGTGGAAACCGGGCACAGCCTGGGGGAATCCCACGACCATCCGCAGGTTGCTTTCAGACCTTCCCACTTACTCCGGAGAAGAAGCCAGCATGAGCTGGACTTGAACTCACAGCGACCGCATTGGTGAGAGACTCCTGGGTCATTACGCTGCGCTAGCGCGCTAACCGACTGAGCCACGGAGGCCCCTAGTTTGGGTGATGGTGTTGCGATGAATATCAGAATTTTTTTAAACAAGCCTGCCAGTAAATCGCGGCCGGTTTTCTTTTCCCAGACTCTACCCGGTTATCTCTCACCATATTTCTGTCCGCCTTCGTGTAAGTGAAATATTCTTAAGTACGGCGTAAAACACCAATCAAATAAATAAATTGAACAAGAAGTCGAATTAATGGAAATTTCAAGGTGAGCAGCGTCAAACAAACTTATTTGCAGAAAACGAAATAAATAAATTATCGGGTATAACATTTTTAATGTATACACCATCAGTATACCAATACCCACGCCTGGCGAAGTGCAAGGGAAAGTAATGCGTGATTGAAAGTTGTGCTAGTTGTAAACACGTGGATGCCTCATTAGACCGCGATCCTTTTGCGAAAACACATGAAGAATACATGCCATTTGTGGAATAAAGCAAAGCATATCTATGCACCGCATGGCTGTAAATGTTAATGTTCCATGCGGCAACATTCACTCATATGCGCAGCGGAGCATTCAAATAGATTGCTGTGTTTCACGCGACGCAGCCAAACTTCGATTATGCCGATATCGCGATAATATAATACGACGTTGATTGGAAATCTTTAGCCCTTATTCACGGGACTAACAAGGTGCCGGTACTTGAAAAGTATATACTGCTTAAGACTCATTGTTGCACGTGCGTCCAATAATAATAATGAAGTCAAGGTATCACCACGTACATGTAGCAAAGCTTTCACAAGCTTTCACTCCACATGCCGGGTGTTGATAAGGATCCCGGCATGTGGATTGAAAGCCTGTGAAACCTTTGTTACATTTACGTGATGCTGCCACTTCATTATTATCCTTGAAAAGTGCTTGATTTTTTTCCCTGTAAGAAGTATCCAACACGTAAAAGGTTTGTTAGTAACCTGTCAAAGCGTTTTGGTTTACTCAGAACTCTTTGCATTTTACATATACACCCATAATTAGGTCAGAGTTGCATGGTCAAAAACGTGTCTAGCTCAAGCCAGCAAAGAACTAAGAAAGCATATAAACTACGAAATGCGAACGGAACCTTGCAAGGAGACACACTACACTGTGTACCCACTGTGCCACCTCAATTGGTACATCTGGAACGGTTACAAAGTAGAATGGGAAAACTAATTCTAATTGAAGTTAAACACTGTAACTTTTAACTTCTAACTAAAAGCCTCCACTGACCTTTTCACTTACGTGGAGCAAACTGAAGACCCGCTTACGGTTTTTGTAATACATGAACATATATACTGAATTCCAAAAGAAACGCGAATGGGAGAAATAGTACAAACTACATTAAGTAAGAGCCGGTTGACTTTATTAAAGCATATTTCTCGTACACAACCAGACAATAACTCAGTGAAAAGCTCATGGAATGGAAATGGGAGAACTCATTTAATTTGGCTCAAGAGCCTTTTGGGAATTGATTTTCTGATGGAATAAAAATTGACGTCAATAACGAGTGTGACCCCCATTAGCGCCAACAACAGCAGCACATCTTCTACCCATGCTGTTGAAGAGACTTCGGATGAACCTACGAGGAATGATATTGTTAGGGTTAATCACGCTTTGTTGCAGTTGTTTGTTGCTGGCTGATGACTTGATGGCGAAGGCGGCGTTTAATTTCATCCCAGAGGTGCTCGACAGGTTTTTAATCCGGTCTAAAAGCTGGCCAATCCATCGTCTGGATGACGTTGTTCAGTAGAAATATCTGTGTCAATCTTGCGGTACGCGCTTTTTCATTATCTTGCTATAGAACCAGATTGGGTCTTCGAGCAAAAAATGGATCGACTACAGGCCTCAACAATTCATCGACGTAGCGTTGAGCCGTGACGCCTTTACCACGTCACTGTTCATTGTTTTGGAAGATCACAAGCGGAACGTGACGTCCCCAGCTGATTGCCCCTCCAAAGCATGACGGAAGGCTCTCACCAACGGTCATTCTCCAATACACATAGATCACAGAACCTTTCACCTCTACGTCGCCATACCCTCACACGGCCGCCCATTGCGTCGACGCAAAATCGACTTTCATCCAAAAAGACGATATTCTGCCATTGCCCATTGCGCCAGTTCTGATGACCTGCGGCCCAGTTAAGTCGAGCGCGCGTGTAACGTGGAGTCAAACGTGAACAAGCATGAGATCGGCGGCAGCACAATCCCGCGTCGTTGAGTTGGCGACGTACAGTATTGGTGGTGATGGGTCGGTTCGTTGTTCCAGCTGTGTTTCGAGCTGTCGTGGCTGCTTGCACGAACCGATTCCGACGATGGGAATTGACAATGTAGCGTTCTTGACGGTTTGACTTCACACGAGGTCGTCCTCTCCGAGCACGGTCATTAACGGTGTTTGTCTGCTGGTAGCGGTCAAGTAGTCTGCATATGGTGGACTGATGAGTACCATAATGCCTTGCGGCTCGTCGGACGTTCCAACCTTAATGTTGCCGATGGCTCTTAGACGTTCATCAGCAATCGGACGTGGCATGGTCACTGTTGAATCAAAATGCGAATGCAACAGTTCTGCGATTTATGTTCCTTAAGAAGCATTCTCAGACCAAGAATCTCGTGAAAAGGAAACGCATTCAACTCAACTGGCAAAACCTTCACGAGGAATATGAAAATTAAAATCAGTACAATTTGGTGCCGCCTGACACCACGGTTGCTGCGTTTGCGAAAGATACTCATCTTTAAAATTGAAAAACACTCTCTGGAACATCCATTACATATCTACACTCTTTTGATTACTCTGAATGTACTTCCGATTTGACATTGGATAAATTCGCGTTTCTTTTTGAATTCAGTATATAATGAAACACATACTGCATGGAGAGTGAAAACAGAGCATCGACAGTGTGATAGCTGCCAAATGGTCACACGTAACCGGTGAAACACGACGTTTTGTCAATTTACCACAGTCAGAGTTTCTTTTTAACGGTTCATGTAAATGCATAAATAGTAACAATTTTCACGCAACTTAGCACCTTGACTTAAGCAGCATTAGGTAAGAAATGCAGAGATGTTAATTGCAATACATTAGACGCCACTAGTCTGAAATTGCTTAAATTGTTGTAGTGTTAATCACATTAAAAGCATGGAAAGCGACCAGGAGAATCCTAGTTTATGCATGAATATGAAATAATCAAAGACGTATAACATAGCGAGGTAAACCAGAGCAGAGGCAAGTTAAAAGGAGGAAATCTTTCAGAAGACCAAATCAAAAGTATCTGTTGGTAAAAATATAGTAAATGTGACCTTGACCTGGAAGGTCCAAATTTGGTTGACGGTTGGTATGCGAATGTCTGTTTCGACGCATAGACTGGCATATTTCACAGTCATATGTTCTCCTGAGTGATGCATTTCTTTTTATATGAACAGGAATAATGCGTGATTTGATAAATTCTTTTCGCACTTCAGATGTAAAGTGCACTGTCTGCATCGTGTTTACCTGGGCATAATTCATCACTGTCGTCATTTATGAAAGGAAGCTACTACATGTTGTCTAGCACATTGTATTCCACATAATGTTATATTGCCTCTGCGTGACAGACTGTGAACACTACGTATACTACCATAGATCAACGGATTAAACCACTGCAAACACACGAATCAAATGTGGGACAACGCACGTGTATTCTGTACTCTTTCTTCCCCCTAATTACAGAAGAGTTCCACTCGAGGTGTTAGGCTTATATAATGTATGTAGCTGCGACATTACACATAATATGAATTTTACTTGATTTTTTAAAATACCTGATGCGGATGGAAAGTCGGTAATGCCTCAAGTACCAATAACTCTCGGTGGCCATGGATTTCTGTAAAAGAATACTTGCATAGAAATAGACATTCATACATCAGGGGTCAACCAATAGAGACATTCCAGGTCAAAAATCGCAAGGCTAATCCCAAAATGATATATACATGGTTTTGTTTCAATGCCTTGTTTTGTGATATAAATCAGGCATTAGAATAGAAATTGAACTTAGTGCTCGCCCTGTGAATCAGCGCCACAAAGTCTCATCGTTAATTTGTGCCATTAAAGTATAAGGTATATATGTGTAGAGCCCTAGCCTGAGGGTCAAACACTACCAACAGTATCTCGGCGTGCACAGGTTATGAACAATGCCATTAAAGTATAAGGTATATATGTGTAGAGCCCTAGCCTGAGGATCAAACACTACCAACAGTATCTCGGCGCGCACAGGTTATGAACAATGCCATTAAAGTATAAGGTATATATGTGTAGAGCCCTAGCCGGAGGGTCAAACACTACCAACAGTATCTCGGCGTGCACAGGTTATGAACAATGCCATTAAAGTATAAGGTATATATGTGTAGAGCCCTAGCCTGAGGGTCAAACACTACCAACAGTATCTCGGCGTGCACAGGTTTATGAACAATGCCATTAAAGTATAAGGTATATATGTGTAGAGCCCTAGCCTGAGGATCAAACACTACCAACAGTATCTCGGCGCGCACAGGTTATGAACAATGCCATTAAAGTATAAGGTATATATGTGTAGAGCCCTAGCCGGAGGGTCAAACACTACCAACAGTATCTCGGCGTGCACAGGTTATGAACAATGTCATTAAAGTATAAGGTATATATGTGTAGAGCCCTAGCCTGAGAGTCAAACACTACCAACAGTATCTCGGCGTGCACAGGTTATGAACAATGCCATTAAAGTATAAGGTATATATGTGTAGAGCCCTAGCCTGAGAGTCAAACACTACCAACAATATCTCGGCGTGCACAGGTTATGAACAACGCCATTAAAGTATAAGGTATATATGTGTAGAGCCCTAGCCTGAGGGTCAAACACTACCAACAATATCTCGGCGTGCACAGGTTATGAACAATGCCATTAAAATATAAGGTATATATGTGTAGAGCCCTAGCCTGAGGGTCAAACACTACCAACAGTATCTCGCCGTGCACAAGTTATGAACAATGCCATTAACGTATAAGGTATATATGTGTAGAGCCCTAGCCGGAGGGTCAAACACTACCAACAGTATCTCGGCGTGCACAAGTTATGAACAATGCCATTAAAGTATAAGGTATATATGTGTAGAGCCCTAGCCTGAGAGTCAAACACTACCAACAGTATCTCGGCGTGCACAGGTTATGAACAATGCCATTAAAGTATAAGGTATATATGTGTAGAGCCCTAGGCTCGGGGTCAAACACTACCAACAGTATCTCGGCGTGCACAGGTTATGAACAATGCCATTAAAGTATAAGGTATATATGTGTAGAGCCCTAGGCTCGGGGTCAAACATTACCAACAGTATCTCGACATGCACAGGTTATGAACAATGCCATTAAAGAAGAATTTATAAATAGTTAACTATGTTAAAGAAAAATAATAAATAGCTAACACTATGTTAATGAAAAATAATTAATAGTTAACACTATGTTAAAGAAAAATAATAAATAGTTAACACTATGTTAAAGAAAAATAATAAATAGTTAAGACGATGTTAAAGAAAAATAATACATAGATAAATAAATAAGTTTACACTATGAATGCTGAATGAGTTATTATGAAAACTCTTGATCATTATAGGAAAAATAGAAAAAAGTGTCAACCGATCCAGAATATAAAAATTCTCTGTACTGCACGTAACCAGAGAAAATAAAATAAAAGATATAAGAAGTGTATTATTTACATTCTGTTCACCTCTAGTATATCATTATGATTGCGCAATATAAATGTAAATATATATGTAGTAATGTTACCACTATACATGGAGTGATGTTACCACTAGGTATGTAGTGATGTTACCACTATATATGTGGTGATGTTACCACTATATATGTATTTATGTTACCACTATATATGTACTGATGTTACCAGTGGGTTTATAGCCATGTTACCACTATATATGTAGTGATGTTATGACTATACATGTAGTGATGCTAACATTAGGTATGTAGTCATGTTACCACTATATATGTAGTGATGTCACCGCTATATATGTAGTGATGTTACCACTAGAAAAGTAGTGATGTTACCACTATATATGTAGTGATGTTACCACTAGGTATTATGGTGATGTACCACTATATATGTGGTGATGTTACCACTATATATGTAGTAATGTTACCACTAGGTACGTAGTGATGCTATACATGCACTTGTAGACAACTCCATGAATTGTATTAATCACTGTTGTATGGTTATGTATGGTTATAACTATAACAATATAATTAAATACGTAGAGCATAGAGAGTAAAACCAGAGCAACGACGATAGTGTGATAGACGTACAGCATAGAGAATAAAACCAGAGCAGTGACGACAGTGTGATAGACGTACAGCGTAGAGAGTAAAACCAGAGCAACAACGGCAGTGTGATAGACGTACAGCATAGAGAGTAAAACCAGAGCAGCGACGACAGTGTGATAGACGTACAGCACCGATAATAAAACCACAGCAGCGACGATATTGTGATAGGCGTACAGCATAGAGAGAAAAACGATAGCAGTGGCGACAGTGTGATAGACGTACAGCATAGAGAGTAAAACCAGAGCGGCGAAGACAGTGTGATAGACGTATAGCATAAAGAGTAAAACCAGAGCAGTGACGACAGTGTGATGGACGTACAGCATAGAGAGTAAAACCACAGCAGCGACGACAATGTGATAGACGTATAGCACCGAGAGTAAAACCAGAGCAGTGACGACAGTGTGATAGACGTACAGCATAGAGAGTAAAGCCAGAACAGCGACGACAGTGTGATAGACGTACATCGTAGAGAATAAAACCAGAGCAATGACGACAGTGTGATAGACGTACAGCATAGAGAGTAAAGCCAGAACAGCGACGACAGTGTGATAGACGTACAGCGTAGAGAATAAAATCAGAACAGCGACAACAGTGTGATAGACATACAACATAGAGAGTAAAACCAAAGCAGCGACGACAGTGTGATAGACGTATAGCATAGAGTAAAACCAGAACAGTGACGACAGTGTGACAGACGTACAACATAGAGAGTAAAACCAGAGCAGTGACGACAGTGTAACTGATGTATAGCGTAGAGAGTAAAACCAGAGCAGCGGCGACAGTGTGATAGACATATAGCATAGAGTAAAACCAGAGCAGTTACGACGGTGTGATAGACGTACAGGACATAGAGTAAAACCAGAGCAACGACGACAGTGTGATAGACGTACAGCGTAGAGAGTAAAACCAGAGCAACGACGACAGTGTGATAGACGTACAGCATAGAGAGTAAAACCAGAGCAGCGACGACAGTGTGATAGACGTACATCGCCGAGAATAAAACCAGAGTATGAGGGTACACGCGCTCATGCATCTGTTAATCCATTTCAAAATAGAATAACACCAATCACTGCCCTCCGTCTCAGGTATGTGTGAATTGTTTTAATGTCATCGTATGTTGGGTGTGATGACAACACAGCATTTTAAGTTATTTTAGTCTTAGGATGTCTAATGTATTGCAATTAACATCACCGCATTTTTTTACCTAATTCTGCTTACGATAGGGCGTGTGTAATGTTTGCTGTAATAAAACGCAACAGAGGTAAAAAGTGAAATTTAAGCTAAATCATTTTTTATGTTGGCTGTGTATTACGGACGTAATCCTCCGTTACTTTTGAATCAGAATCTGTTCGCTTAAGGTCTGTAAAGCTCGTCATTTTCGAACTGTATCTAATACCGCTTAACCTGGGGCTAGGGGCCGTAAGGGCAGCCGTGCTCACTACATCAGCACGATGATTTTATGAACAGTTGCAATCAAAGCGCGACTGAGATACTTGTTTAGCTGTTATTTGACATGGAACTCATTCATTGACTACGAATTTGAACTTTGATATGGAATTCATGCCTGGAATATTCATTGTCTGCCCGGCATCATTGAAAACTGATGACCGCTTCTCTCTTGTGTGTTACCGGCTTTATTTCTTATTTGTATAATTTCTTACATGCCTTTGTCTTCGGGAGTTAGTGTTAAACGTTGTTGTGGAAATGGATCTTGCGATTATCGACTTGGAACGCCCTTTACGGACTACGAATGGTATAGGAATGTCGGACTTGACGCTTATATTCAATTGTTATTTGACCTGGAACTCATTCATAAACCACGAATTTGAACTTTGATATGGAATTTATGCCTGGAATATCCACTCTACATAACTTTGTCTTTGGGAGCTAGTTAAATGTTGTTTTGGAAATGGATCTTGGAACGCCCTCTACGGACTACGAATGGTATACGAATGCCGGATATGACGCTTATTTTAAGGTTCATTCCACATGTCCGACAATAGAGCTTTCACTTACCAGGTTAATAAAGTTTTCTGTTTTCCCTAGACGATAAGTTCTGCAAAATATTCACTTAATTGTTGCTCTTAATTACTTAATTGATCTGAGGCCATCTCGCCTACACGGTCATAGCAAAAGTTAACCACCCCTTCATTTCTTGCTCTTATTGCTGTTTTTAACCCTATTTTCCCCTTATAGTAGACGCTTGACATGTGTTCTTGTGTTCTTGGGTTATTCTGTTTTCGGCTGGTCAGTTTGCGAAGACGATTTGCTTAACACACGTAAACGCACACTCTGGCAGATATTCCAGAAGGGCTGTCCAGTTACCATACAACTTGTCCCATCGATTGGTATCTATTTCTTCTGGATTTATCTCACTGCATTCTTGGGTACGGAGGTAAAGTTGTGTTTCTTTTGGTAACTGTTCTTGATCATCACTGCGGTCATCTTTTACTCTCAGATCTGCTGAGCGGTTCGGTGAAGAAATTTCATCATGGTTGCTGACAGGAACATTTGGGGCACTTGTATGCAGTTTTTCTCCTGTGACGCTGGCAGGAACATTCGAGGCACTTGTATGCTGTTTTTCTCCTGCGTCGCTGACAGGAACTTTTGAGGCACTTGTATGCAATTTTTCTCCTGTGACGCTTGCAGGAACATTTGAGGCACTTGTATGCAGTTTTTCTCCTGTGTCGCTGACAGGAACATTTGAAGCAGTTGTATGCAGTTTTTCTCCTGTGTCGCTGACAGGAACATTTGAGGCACTTGTATGCAGTTTTTTCCTGTGTCGCTAACAGGAACATTTGAGGCACATGTATACAGTGTTTCTCCTGTGTGCGACTCTTCGGAAATACACTCATCACTTTCGAGAAAACTTGTTCCAACGTTTTCCTCTCTTGACCTTTATGTTTGGAAATACCCTTGTATATTCACTGGATCAGACTGGTTAAACCACTAGACTTTGTTTCATTTTGGTGAATTTCATTTCCTTTCAAGGGAGATATCTTGTATACTGTCATTTGATGGAGATGTTTTCTATATATTTGTTTCAGTTTCATCAGCTGGAACACTTTAGTGTCTAAAGGGCATCATTGTATTTGGAGGCGCAAGAGGTGGACGAGTGAAACTTAGAAGTTTGTCCAATTACTTCGAAAGGGCACAGCCTTTTAGGGTTTGTGCTAACAAGCATGCGCGACATAAAAATTATATGTATTGTTTTGTGCCAAAACGGAGTTCACAGTTGCCTTCGTAATGGAAACTCGCATGACAGCCTTAGATATTCGCCTTGTTGATTGTCATAAAATATTTGCATAAATATAAAGATATGATGAAGATGTCAAATTATTTGCGGCACGCCAAAAAGGCTTCCCCGTGATGAAAACGTCTACACCGATAAAAAAAATAATTTACACCGCAGAAGAAGGCTTTCACCTCGAAGGAAACGTGGCTACGGTACATTTTCACAAGGATATTTTTTGTTACTGCAGAAATTATTTTATGTTATTAGTTGTTTGGCCAAAATCTTTACTACACGGTATAAATATTTTCAGCGCGGTGGTGTTGACTTGCTGTGCTATGTACAGTCTAGTTGAAAATTCGCCTTGTGACATTAACTAGGTACACTCCTTACTGCACACGCGTGGCTGTCTACGTTCGTCTTATATCGCTAGCACCACAGGCAAATTTTGTACAGAAATCTTGAACAAAGCCGAGGTCACGGTGATGTCAGAGAACACAAACAATCCGTCTCAACCTCTGTTTCTAATACAAAATAATAATTAGCCGCATTCATGGCTATACCCATTAGCATCTTTTTACCCTCAAATACACGTTAATACACAACAAGGCTCGACACACTTTTTGTGACCCGTGACCGCCATAATCTGTGACGCGCTTAAGTAGAATTGTGAAAGTATCGTGGCCCCCTGTGGCATGGATGCTGTGATTGGTATACATTTTAGAAGGATTACATCGTTCACTCAGTTTAGACATGAAGCGTGATATACTGTCCTTTCCCAGTGGTTTCCTGTTACAACAGACACTTTCTTCATCCAGGAACGAGTCCTTTTAGCACTGCCAGAGCCTGTCCTGATCGGGATGCAGTTTAACGATGTATGTTTAAATTGAAGCCACCGCACACGAGTGAGCCTGGTTCATCTGGCATGAAACCAGAAACATTATCTCTATCACAAGCTCTATGATCTTTTGTCGGGTCGTCCACAGCCTTATATATGTATTTCAGTCCAGTTCATACGATGTTATTGTATATTTAATGTGATGACATCACAGCAATGTGAGTAATTCTAGGCCAGTGACGTCTAATAAATTGCAGTTAACATCAGGGCGTTGTTCCCTAATTCTGCTTAAGCCATTTGGACACAGACCCCCACCACAACTTCCGTATTTCGGGAATGTAATTCTGTGTATTTTAGGGTGTAAAGTCTTTTTTTGCTGCCAGCCATCTGTTTTTGGTGTACAGGTGCATGCTTGGTATCAAAATGATGGAAATTGTCTAAGCTTTGGACAGGTATGAGTTTTAATAATGAAAGTTTGAAATTCTGGGAGAGTGGGCACAAGGAGACAGGTGATGTTGAGGCTGCGAGTGACGTCTCCTTGGCATTGCTTGGCACCCCTCCGAGCTGCCGGCATAGAAACGTCCAGATTTTGACGGTCAACCTATGTCAAGATTTTTATGGCTTCTTTCTCACAGGCTGGGCCATGTATGCACCAAAGATTATTGGCCTCGGAATGTTTGGGACTGAGCTACAGCGCTAAACGTTAACATTGTCGCTTATGGAAAACTAATGGGGGTCTGTGGCCATTTAGACACATTTGATGACACTTTGGTGTTGACAATATGCCACATACACCAAATGAAGACTAGAGGGTAATTCGCTACTATTTAAGCGTTTAAGGCACTGGAAAAGAATTCTTTTTGCCCTATACATTACACCAGTTTTACCCGTATGTAGCTCTTTGTCTTCATTTGGTGTACGGGGCGTATTGTGAACATCAAAGTGCCATCCTCCCAGGCAGAAAGCAACAAAAACACGGCAAAAATCAGAGTAAACAATGATGTCGCTGGAGGTTTGATTGTCTCTAGTTATTACAGCGCAGATATATTCACCGGCCAGAGACCTAGCCTTGCTCCCCAACTTGACCTACTGCCAGTCTCGAAAGGCCACAGCTGCACGGCTGTCAACCAACTCAGTATATCACGAATACACTTGATTGGCAGAAAGCGATTGACGATAAATCTCTGCTATTGGAGAGAGATATAGACATTAGACTTGTTCAAGTCTACAATGTAATGTAGCAAACGTGAGAGAAACGACATATGTGAGGGTATGAAATTTCTGCGTGAAAAATTTGATGTGATCCAGTCCGAAATTGGGAAAGTGACTCCCAATAAAAACTAGCTAAAACGAAACCGTAAAGACATAGGAGAACTCATGTCGAGAGTTGTGGATCTTGAATCTCGCTCGAGGAGAAATAATCTCCGATTTGGTGGGATTGAGGAAGCTGCAGATGGAAATTGTGAGGCTGTAGTGAAAAACTTTATTGAACTTCACCTGCAGCTCCCAAACGCGGAAGTTCAGAAGCTTCGATTTCAGCGTATGCAGCGTTTGAGAGCTAAATATATGGGTGCAGGCAAACCTAGGCTGATAGTGGCTGCGTTTACAGTGTCGGGACAGGGAGGCTGTTCGTTAATGAGGAAAACACCTAGCCCAGACAGAGTACAGAATGTTTGAGGATTTCCACGGGAAGTTCGACACGCTAGGAGAAAACTTCTCCCTGACCTGAAGAGGTTCAAACAGTGCGCCAATCGAGCGTGTTTCCCGCCAGATTATTCTGTAACGGCCGTGCTGTGAATGAAATACCGATATGCGGGCCAACAGTCGGGGTGACCATTATGACAGACAAGAGTGTGGCAACCCTCTTCTAATAAGCTAAGCCACGTACATCAAGAGGCACTAAAGGTAGGCTGCTCAGGCATCCAGAGAAACTTCGATCACAAGATCTACGATCGTGAATTTTAGACAATAATATAGTTTGATATAATAGGCCTATCTGAATGGTTGGTTCCGAAAGGATAACAGGCCTATCTGAATGGTTGGTTTCGAAAGGACAAGGATGATACTGAGGGTACCGTCCGCGGCCCTTGTGTGTGTCGTTGTATTGTACGATCTCCTCTCAGGGGCCGTGGGATTGCTGTCTTAACAAACCAGTTAGTGTTCCACACTGTGAAAATCATCCAGTTTGTTGTGCAGTTTGTTGTGATTAATATCGATAGTATTTCAAAGGACTGTGACGTTCCTGTGTACGTTATTTTTATTTATTTTTATTTTATTTATTTATTTATATGAGAAAAGTAGATTCTATACTATCTCAGACTTTGACTATTTTTCTTAATTAAAGGATTGTATAACGAAATACAGTCTGTTAGGTCACGTGACCTGCATATGAGATTTTAACAACCGCGTGAGCTCGTGTGATGACTTAATTTCCAACGATGGGTCTCTCAACTCGACTTCCTGATCAGTTTCAAGATGTGTGTAATTATAACCAGGAGAGTGATACCCCAGGACGTCATTCTCAAGACAACGTGTGTCAGGGTTTAGGGGAAAAAACTTTTAAGCTTATATAAGACAACGAACTGTAGAATAATGAATGGCAGGACAAATGGAGATAGTGAAGGTAAAGCATCATTTTATGACAGAAATGGAACTAGTATGACGGACTACGCAATAATCACACAGGCTTTTGCGCAGAGTGCCAAAGTCTTTTGTGTTCTTGATTTTAATGTTTTACTCAGATCATCTACCAGTTTCAATTGTTTTACAAAATAGTAATTGTGTTTTAACCGCTGTCTATAATGATAACGATTTGAGTTGTATAAAGCCAGTGAAAAAGGTGATTGAACAGCAATGATCAGATGGGACACAGAATCAGTTCCCTTCATGCTGGAGTGATTAAATATAAACTTAGATCACCTAAAAGCTAGATTGATTTCAAATAAGAGTGTTGATTTTAAAGCATGTGAGTTCACAGCCCTTTTAGGTGAAATTGTGACTAGTTTCAATGGTAAAACGAGTTTAGTTACCCTCCAGTAATATCGGAAAACATGATGATAAGCCTTGGTGTACTGACAACTGCAGATCAGCACACCATAGGTTTGTGTTGCATTATATAATTATAATATAAATAGATCTGTCTTTTGATAGACTTGCTCTTTGCTGTGATAAAGTGCTATACAAAAAAAAGTTATACGACAGAAGTAAAACTTATATATAATAAATGTTATCAAGGAAATATGATAGAACTCTTGAAGAAGTCTAACCCTGGAACTCTCTACAAAACTTTCAGAAAATCTAAAAAAAGTAAGGGGTGAAAACATTCGTGGGGAGCAGTTTTACAATCATTTTGCAAATGTGTCTGATGACCTAGTAGTCAATTTAAATTCTGAGCGAAGTCCTATTAATGTAAATCTTGTATGCATGTTTAAAGAACTCGAAGGAGAGATACAGCCTTATGAATTTTTAGGGGTACCCAAATGTCTCAAGCGAAACAAGAGCCTGGATGGGGTTTTCAACGAGTTCTTCATGGAATTTTGTGTTTTCCTTCTTCCATTTTTTGTTTTATAATATTTTTGAAAACGGTGTATTTGCAAAGGCCTGGTCACAGGGATTAGTTACTCCAATATACAAGATGGGGACAAATGATGACACAAATAATTATAGAGGGATAACATTAGTACGTCATCTATATAAATTATTTACTGCTGTGTTAAACAATAAGCTGCTGAAAAGGAATCAGGAATACGATAAAATCTCTGGCGCACGGTTTGAATTCAAGCCTGGTTTTGGCACCAGGCATGCAATTTTCTTATTGAGCTCAATTATCACTAGGTACTTAAGTAGCAAAAAGTAGTTGTTTTGTTGTGTCAACTTGATTCGATAGCTCATAAAAAAGCAATGGCTCAAAATGATACCGGAAGAAGTTCAGGGGAAAATGCTTACTGCAATATAGTCGTGAATGTATTAATACGCGTGTAAGATGGAAGGCAGTTTGTTCGGATACATTCGGATATTAGCTAGGTCTTATGCAGAGTGAAAGTCTTTCACCGTTACTTTTCCCTCTATGTAAATGACACTGAACTGGAGTTATTAAGTGAAAACTGCCCAACTGTTGAAACCATGAACATTAACATGTTCCTGTTGATGTATGCAGATGACACAGTTCTTCTTGCAGAATCAGCTGCGGAGTTGCAAGCTATGTTAAACGGGTTACATGGTTATTGCAAACAATGGGAACTAAGTGTTTAAAAAAGTGGCGATATTCCGACAGGGCTGGCAATGTACAAACGAGCAAATTTATTCGGGTAATGAGGTTGGGGAAGCAGTGAACGATTTTGTGTACATAGGTGTAGGTTTTACATATAATGGACAATGTTTCGAATGTCAACAGTGTCTGGCTGCCCAAGGGTAAACGTGCCATGTTTGATTTTAAAAACAAAATTTCGACTTTGGATTTCAATTGTTCAACAAAACTTTAAAAAAATTCGATGCATATGTTTTGTAGTTATTGTAGACTATGGTTACGAAGTGTGGGGTAGTATTACTGCAGGCCATAGAGAAGTGGTACATTTTAATTTTTTCTAAATGTGTACTTGCAGTTAACAATAAATCGCCTAATATTATGGTATACTTTGAGTTCGGTCGAAACCGGCTGATATTAACAAGATTATGAAAATACTGGGTGATGTTATTAGATTCTAATAATTGTATTTTACCAAACCTGTATATGTATATATACTCTTCGTGCAACGAATCTCGTAGTCAATGTTACTGGCTTAATAACTATAAACGTAAGTTATTTAAATCTGGAATGAATGAATTTTGGGACAATTAATTTGTCGCAAATGTGCCACATTTCTTAGCATTGTACCGTCGGATTTTGATAGATCAGTTTGTACAAGAATCGCGTTCTAAAATGGAAGACATATCAAAATGTTTTCTTTACCTACACTTAGCTGATAACTTTGCCCTCTAGTTTTATTTAACTAATCTGTTCTGGGTAAATATTTAAAATATATATCAGCATTTCTTATTTCGGTACATAAACCAGTTCTCGGCGTTTATGTAAAAAGTGTGAGCTTCATGCATCGATGATGACCTTCACATTACCCTTATTTATCCTGCATGTATGAACCTTAGAAAATATTTATCCAGCCATATTATAGGTGAAAACCATCCATCTTTAAGGTAGGCCTAGTACAACTTTTATCCAGTAACAATGTATCCGTATTATTGAAACTGGTGAAATATTTATTCGCTGCAGGTAAACTCAGAAAAGCTGTTACCTGCTCCAGCTCCTGATTCTCCAGTTATATGTAAATATCACCCATGTGGTGATATTAAAACCCTGACTTGAGGGTAAATTGACAAGAGGCCGTATTTCACCGGTTACGTCTGACCGTTTATCAACAATCACACTCTGGAATTACTCCGTCTACTGTAAATCATTAATTATTTTACATTAGATAATATTTCAGTATTTGACCACCTGTAACAGCTTTGTGGTGTCTTTTCCAGGAGTTATCTGAGCATAGGCGGGCAACAAAATGATTACAGGAGGCGTTAAACCCCAAGCATACAGACTTTCGGGCTGCGTTAAACCCACAGCATACAGACTTTCGGGCTGCGTTAAACCCAGAGCATACAGACTTACAGGAGGCGTTTATCCCCAAGTATACAGGCTACATAAGCTTGTATAACCCCAAGCATACAGACTACAGAAGAAGAAAAACTGGCACTAAGCCTGTGTTTCTGTCGCGCCTGCAAACGATTCTACTTTATGTCACTTCTAAAAACGTAATCTTTGGAATATTACGTTGTAAATAACAATTTTCCAGTCACATGACGACGAGGAGTGATTAGGTGTAGATATACTGTACCTTCTTGAGGCAGGGCTGCCGCCATTGAAATATAATACGCTCACGTTATACTGACACCGGGCCAACCAGTCCGGTTGCCTTCATCTAACTTCTTATGGTGAGCGCCAGACGAAGGCAGCAGTGAGTACCGTTTGCAAAGCCTTTGGTATGACTCCACCCAGGTTCGATCCCTGATCTCCCAACTCCGATCTAAAACAAGCCTTCACTACTGTGGGAAAATCTACCAGAAAGCAAGTATATCCCATGTGTGAAAAGTAATTGTGCTGAACTTTCCATTCCTTCCTGTATTGCTTGCTGAAGCTTTACGAGCATTGTGTTTCATATATCAAAACTGTCTAAATTTCTTCTACTTTTAATTTATGGCGCGAGTTGCAATACATGTCACGAAAATATGGAATATGTTATACCGTAGATCATACACCGAAATTCATCTGGTGTACATATCTGTTTGTTTGTTTGTTTGTTTAACTGGTGTTTTACTGACAGACCTTCCCACGTATGGCCGGAAAGGAAGCTAGCATGAGCTGGACTTGAACTCACAGCAACAACATTGGTGAGAGGCTCCAGGGTCATTACGCTGCGCTAGCGTGTGCATATCTGAGACAAATTATTGTCAGGTCTACATGTTAATAAAGCGGTAATAAAAGCTGGTGTCCAGTAAGCTCTTTAAGCGAACTTTATGTATGGTGTGTATATGGTCAGTATGGTCAGTAACCTACCAAAAGTCAGTGGTTTACTTTGGGCACTCCGGGTTTTTTCACAGTAAAAAGTTACCATATTGGTATAAGTGACATATTTTTGAATGTGGCGTTAAGGAAAAGTAAAATAAGTAACTACAGCTATTGATGACCAGCTTGTGTTTAATGACTTCATCCGATCACGCACTATAAACCAGGTTTCTACTAGCGGATCAAGCATCCCCGAGGCCTTGGTCCCCTTGCATAGGTTTAATGTTAAATGTTTTCACAATACAGTATTTTGGCTTTTTCTAGAACAGTGACGCCGAATAAAATACTATTAACAGTATAGCAATTTTTTAAAGGGGGTGTGTAATTTGATACTATCGAAGCATTTACGTGAACAGTTGGAATAAAACCCTAACTGGGGTAAATTGACAAGTGGCCATATTTCACCGGTTACGTGTGACCATTCGCGAGCTATACTGTCGTCGCTGCTCTGATTTTACTCTCTATGCTGTACGTCTTTAATTACATTGAATTCCTCTGGCCCAAACTGATTTAATAACTGACTGATGCTTAATACAGTAAATATTAAAATTGGTTGTAACTAATAATAAAACTGATCAAAAATTACGATGCAAACCAGACAAGAAGACGACACTAATAAGTTGTATAAATTATTTGCTCTTTAGGTTGGTATGCGGACAGTGTAGAAAAAATATTTTATCTTTGGGAGTACAAATCGCTTATTAATGTATGTAGGCCAGCACTGCCTGAAAATCCCCGATAGAAAGAGGGCTTTCATAGTGAAAGGTCGCCCGATGCGAAAGTAGTTCGTCCTGTTCGAAAGTCGAGATGATGGTGATGTTTTTATGAGGTGCTATGTATCAGACGCGAAAAGCACTCATAGTTACATAATAGATGCAGTGACTACGTCATACTACAGAGAAATTTGTGCGGTTAATTTAGCTGTGCAACTATCGTACGTCGATTGAGAATTATGCAGAGACAAAGCAAGGGCTTATCAATAAATAAAAGCACTAGTTTTCAATAAATCTATATCTGGCGCCGCCTTTCAGTGTATAGTTAGTTATACGCTAAATCTTCTAGTATGTCGGTTCCACTCCTAGTAGGCCCTGTCGTCTTTACTCCTGAAATGTACGATATTGACTATAGTTTGGGTTTTTGGCTGCTAAAAAAGGCACGCCCAATTTTTTATTGTACATCCGTCTGTATGAACACACCCGTTCATGGTCATATTTGTAATGGCATTTACCTCGCCCAAGGAGCCGATGCCCACCGAAAGAAGGCGCCATTAGGACATTCCACCAAACAAATGACACAAAAAGAAATATGGCTTTGTTATTTCATAAGTAGATTAGGAGGGGGTGTACATATACAAGCAGTGTGTCGACAGAAATGACTTTGTTCATTTTCATGGTTGACTCACCTGACACTCGAACAAGAGGTTACGCATGCTTGATCTTTTATCTCTCGCGTACCCAGTATACATCTATCATATGCGCACACGTAGCGGTGGTTTGTACTTTACAGGGAAACACAGTTCTGTACCGGAACTTCACCGGATTCGTTTTTAAAGCGTTCTGTACCAGGGACACTTTCATCATCAAATCAAAAATTGGTATCAACCGAGTGTGGAACAAGTTATTTTCCAACATCAGAAATGGAAGAGACAGAAAAACAGAATCCTGCCGAGAGTCGCACTAAACCGCCGACTCTCTACGACACAATGTCCGACTTTTCACAGGAAACATCTTTGCATGGTGTCAAGTATGTGATGAGAGACTATATCTCCAAACCCAGAAGGTAGGGTAATCTTCTGTTTATGTATTTATGTATAGTTAATAATTCGTTTTGATAATGTTTTATCAAGAGATATGTAAATCTAATAAACACGTTTGACAGTTTCATCGGCCATTAAATGGACGGTCGGCATGGAAACGCAAGCCTTTCTAATTCGCGGCATAATACTCACAACCAAACCAAAAATCAATAATTTGATTAATTTATTATTGTTATTCGTCTCGCCGCTACAGATATCCCCAGTTAAAGCTCTTAGCGTCCTACTTTTGTATTTTAATCGTATAAAAGTATAAATGTAAACACAGAATACCGTGATATATTAATTTCTTTGTTTTTATCATTTCCGTAGTATATTTTAACTGACTTCGACAAGGTTAACAGGTTAAAGGAAACAAAGTACGTGGAGTGAATCAACACCCTTTCAGGAGACATCAAGACGTATCCGAACTCGGATCGGTCTTGGAACTATATTTGCAGTATTTACGTGTTAACTGTGAAGAATATACGGTCTACCGGATAGAGCGTAAAACCAGAGCAGCGACGACTGTGATAATTAACAAACGGTCAAACGTAACCGGTGAAATTCGGCCTCTTACCAGTTAACCTAAGGCAGGGTTCAATTCATGTTGGCTTCCTCTGCCAGCACCTGCAGGGTTTTCACCCACCATATGGCCGCCGTCGTATAAGCGAAAAATTGTTGAGCACGGCGTAAACACCAATGAAATCAAAATTATCCTAAAGTCTATTCAAAAAAGCCAAAAAAAAAAAAACAAAAAAACATTATAAAACATAGAGTTGTAATGACGGAATAAAGATATAACAAATAATTAACATTCTCATATTTCAAACTCCTGCACAAATGTTAGAGGACAAAAGTTCAAGAAGACATAGCAATGAAAATTTGTAAAAACAGAGAAGGAGGCTTTGTTCAGATGAGCAAGATTGAAGTCACGCAGTCCACTATAAACCTTTATTCTCGTGCGTCGAGATGAGCTGCAGTTTTTAAACCACTGAGAACAAATACGAACCAGTCTTTAATTTAATTGTGTTATCACAATCTATAAATAGCCTTTATCCAACGAACCATAGCGGTTTATAGCAAAAACTGAAGGGCTACGGCTGAAGAACAAAGCATACGTGTAATACACATGTTAAACGAATTAGAGCACACGATGTACAGGCCTAGTCGGGACAGGAGAAAAACTCTGAGCTACTTTAGTTTGTTTATACAATTAATGCAAGTATGTGTATATGCTTGGGGCTTTACGTCGCACTTTGCAATTTTTCAGTCATACGACGACGTGGAGTCATTAGGTCTTTGTACACATACTGTTCCTTAATATGGAATATGTCTTATCAACAGTCATATTGAGGGGGTTCTTTTTTATCGACGATTTGATGTATTTATTTATTTGATTGGTGTTTTTCACTTATACGACGGCGGCCAGCATTATGGTGGGAGAAAACCGGGCACAGCCCGGGGGAAACCCACGACCATCCGCAGGTTGCTAACAGACCTTCCCACGTAAGGCCGGAGAGGAAGCCAGCATGAACTGGACTTGAACTCACAGCGACCGCATTCGTGAGAGGCTCCTGGGTCATTACGCTGCGCTACCGCGCTAACCTACACGATTTGAATACTGATTTCTCTAATGCGCCCCGAACCTTCCTTGCGCCTTTCCAGCCTCAACTGTTTACTACTGCAGGATTCCATATGATGTCATGCTTTATCTACGGTCTTAGTTCTTAGTTCTTTGGTGACTTGTGTTATATGTCGTTGAAGGAATTGAGATAATTGACCTGAAACGACCTGAACAGTATTTCTGAGTTAAAGATCCCTGTATTCTATTTTCTTCCGAATGGCTCCCCGAACATCATCAGATTTACATGGATTATTGAAGAGCAGCAAGAGACACGCGCCCTGACCAATCCGCCATAATGTCCTTCTTAACAGTTGAAGTGAGGCCTCTTTTTAGTTTACCTCAGTTTTATTCTATGTGTACATGTTAATACCTATTAAAAAAGATAGCACTGCACAATCCCCCATCACCAAGGCTTAAGCGGAATTGGGTAAAACAAATGTCGAAGCAATGAATATATACGCTTGTACATTCGTCAGATCGCTGCACAAAACAAAACTTGCACAGAATGTAATGGGGAAGCTCTGAAAGGAACAATGACTAAGAAATATGTCCTGCCAGCTCACTTTGTTTGATTTTTCGGCACAGATTCCTCTGGGCTGTGGTTGTTGTTGCGCAGTTGGTGGGCCTTGGGATTGTTATAGTGGGCCAGATGATGCACGTGAGCAGCAGGCCATTGTTGACAAAAGTCATCACGAAGTACGTCGAGGAACTTCCCTTTCCTGCCGTGACGATCTGCAGAACTCTTAATACATGGACTCACGAAGGGCTGAGCGATTTTGAAAATCAGGTCTTGGAAAACCATCGGAATCGATCGTATCTGACGTCACTTCCGAGTGAGGTCTACGCAAAAATTAACATGCATGACATCTACAAGAAACGACTCGAGCTGGACAACGGTTTTGTATATACGTGCTTGTTTGGGTTCCAGGATTGCATGCATCTTGTTCAGAAGCGACTCGTTAGTGAACTATTATGCTACACTATTAACAGTGTCCTACCAGAAGACAGCCCCCTGTCACCTGATTTCAAGAGACAAATAAACAATCCAAAACACGTCACCGGTCTGATATCGAAGGACGCTGGTTTGATAAGTGGTTTCCAAGTGGAACTGAACCTGACGCATGTTGACGCAGAAGGTGTACAGGTGAGTAAGCCTATTTCTGCTGTTTGATTTTATGTTTTTATTTATTTGATTGGAGTTTTACGCCGTGTTCAGTAATATTTCACATATACGACGACGGCCAGTATTAAGATACGAGGAAACGGGGCAGATCCCAGGGGAATCCCATGACCATCCGCACGTTGCCCCCAGACCATCCCATGTACGAGCGAAGAGGAAGCCAGAATGAAATGATCTTGAATTCACAGCGATGGCAATGGCTTGCGGCACAATGACCCTGACATTTAGGCCAAGGGGGTCCATCTGCTCTGGGTGCTGAAGGGCGTCTTAGTTGCTACTATTTAAGGCTTAATATGAACAGATATACTAAACAGATAAAAAACAAACGCTTAACTTGCGTAAACTGACAAGAGGCCGTGTTTCACCGGTAACGTGTGATCATTTACCAACTATCACACTATCGCCGATGCTATCGTTTTATTCTGTATGCTGTAAGTCTTTTATATCAGACTGTCGTCGCTGCTCTGGTTTTTTCTGTGTGCTGTACATTCATATCACACGGTCGACATTGCTCTGGTTTTACTCTTTATGCTGCATGTAGTCTTTCAGATCAGACTGTCGTCGCTGTTCTGGCTTTTTCTCTGCGCTGTACTTTCATATCACATTGTCGACATTGTTCTGGTTTTACTCTGTATTCTTACATCAGACTGTCGTCACTGTTCTGGTTTTATATTATGTTTATTTTACTCTGTTATCTATGCTGGAGTCTTACATCTTATTTTTTCTCGTATTTAAGGTAGCTAACTGAAAATATTCATTTTGTTCAGATTGTCAAGTGATTGCATTCTTCATGAAAACAGATAATATCGCAAAAAAGTGCGCATGACAGTAGGGCATTTGGTATAATCAGTAATGTAGAGCTTTGCGAACGTGTCTTATTGAGGAGGAGGAGTTGAGGAGGAGGAGCCGAGTCAGGGGTGTCGTTGAGTCCGCGCTCGGTCTCCATTCGCACCAACACTGAGTAGAGTAGAGTAGAGTGGATTAGAGTGGCGTACAGTAGAGTAGAGTAGAGTGGCGTACAGTAGAGTAAAGTGGATTAGAGTGGCGTACAGTAGAGTAGAGTGGCGTACAGTAGAGTACGGTAGAGTAGAGTAGAGTGGAGTGGAGCGGAGCAGAGCACAGCAGATCAGAGCATTGTCTACAAGAGGTCACGGTAGTATGTGGTGTGTCAGACTGGCTGACCGGCTACGTCAAAAGGTTGGATAGTAGGGTGGGATGAGCTCAAGGATCCACTGACGACCCAGTTGTCTACTCTTGGATCAGAAAATATCGAAGCTTATAAGAAACTTGGAGGGGATCCATGTGATGGTATTTCCCACATGTTTTCAGCATCTGTATTTTCACCAACATCCACATATTTAAGCAGGATTTGTAACAGCCATTTCTTCAACGGTTAAATTCAATTATTCTTTATCAACTAATCTTAACACACATATATACAAGACAACCAAATGACCATGAAGGAGAAAACGACAGCTACCAGGTTATATTAAAGAATTCTTTTTTTCTTCTTCAATGTTTTATTCCTTTCTATCAAAAATCTGAAATATGAAAGAATATACCGAAACATACTAATATGACCAAGAGAAACTGGAAGTACTTGCTATGAAGAACCTAACAGACCCATACGTCTAAATAGTAAATACATCATACTGAAAATATATGACAAATGGGTGCACTGAACAGCTAATTTGACTTTGAAAAGCCAGGTCAAAGCAGGTGTCAAAATATCTGGCTCTATTAGTACAGATGTGCTTTCCAAAACATGAGGCAAAAATGGAATTAAATGCTCACAGCAAACCATTTAACATACAACAATGGTTTTCCAACACAAATGTCAAATGTACACAGTACATGGGCCTCGCACACATCATGAAAGAAGTCGTACTTTCACATTACCAGCAACAAAATGTGCTCTCTGAGAAAGAAAAAGTAAGAAGACTTACACACAAATGCTGTCGCATGCAATAGATAAAATAAATACTCAGCAAAGTGAATAATTGAGAAAAGCAAAGTCTTACCATCAACTCAGCTTCCCTCTGCATCGGTGAAGATCAAACTTAATAACAGTCTGTACTTTCTATGTCACAACTTTCAAACAGATCATCTCTCATCAGTCATAACTCTAATTTGTTTACATTTTTTAAACATGATTAACTATTTAATTGTCATCAATAGTAATTTCCCCAAATAAAATGAACAAAACAGAGCAAGTTCAACACATCCTATAAAATCTACAAACCTGATCCCTGATAATTTTCACACGTATCAATCAACAAAATAAAGATATACACTTCATATCTTGAAAATATTTAAAACATTTAATACTTACACACCAATTCTGGTTAAGAGAAACATGTATATATATATATTTATGTATAAACATAAATATTTATGCACCTGGTCTAAATTGGTTCACAGTGTAAGTAGGACACTACTTGCATACACTTCACTCTACGACTCTACTCAATTCTTAGCCTAGACCAGGTAACTTAGTTTGTTTTTTTTTAACTTTGGTTCACCTAAACCTGAGTTGTATTTATGCTAAAAGTAACAGCCACTGTATGTCATAAGAAAAAAAATAACATGCTACACAAGAATTATTCTTCTTGCAAACTGAAAATGTCAAGCAAGCTGTTTTTTTAAATGCATTAAAATTAGTAAAAAAAATAAATCTTTTAACAGCAAGAAAAGGGAAACAACCCCCCCAAAAAATGTTAAATGCTTGATGATAAAGAGTTCCAGTTAAATCAATGCGTACAGCGAAGCCCTATACTGTTAATGTTAGCACTAATACCCAACTACGGCATGCATAAAATTGCACCAAAAAGAACCACTTCTACTCAATAATGGAAATGTATGCCTCTGAAAAATTGAAAATCAAAACGAGTTCACAACATAATGAAACAATCAGGGAGTCCTTTTAGTGGTAAAACCCCTACCACTTGTGGTAAGCTGGGTAGCAAGGCATGGTAATAATGGTAAGCAAGTATCACACTGTGACCGCTTCAAGCCTCTCCGTCTCGCAATGACAATCGCATGAACACAATGGGCACAACGACAGGTAATCTACAAGCTTTTCAACACTGTGGTAATCGCAGCTTTCCTCTATGCTGCTCATTTCGCTGTCTCTGTTTTTGCAATTCTGTCAACATACGACTTTGCTTTGTAGTCAGTTCATGAATGTGGTCTGTGGTTCTTTTCAGTATAATCTCTTTTGGTACCTTTTCCTGTTGCATCAGCTCTGGAACTGCGTCTCTTTCAAGGTGTATTTCTTTCAAGCTGTATTCAAGGCATACCTTCATTTCCTTCCTGGGTTGGCGTTGTTGGGATAGTATTTGATGGTGTGTGCGTTATCCCCGACCGCCCCATACATAGGACAGGTGTAACGCTGAAGGATTGGACATGTCACACGACCGGAGTCATCCTGCAAAACGTGCGTACCATACACCGATAGCATCTCACCATTATTCTTGCATAACACACAAATGGTGTTTTTTGTAGGTTTGACCTTTCTCTTGATTATTTTACTTCCCATTGTCCCCACAGGTTCCGCCTCGTGCTCGAAGAAACACGGCTGGAAAGAGTCACATTCCTCTGGCCGATGGAACAAGTGATTTGAAGTTGCAATGTTTAAATTGAAATAAGAAAGAACAGAAATTGAAGCTGGTTAAGTAACCAAAGCGATGTCCAGATGATCAACATTTTACAGTGGAATAGTAACGCCTGATTGAATTAAAGCTCTGACATTGAAGAAGAGAAATTGAAGCTGGTTAAGTAACCAAAGCGATTTCCAGATGTTCAACATTTTACAGTGGTATAGTAACGCCTAATTGAATTAAAGTTTTGACATTTGTATGTTTTGCTCCATAAAATTCAGGGGGAAGTAACTCATTATACAATGCTACTACACCCCCAGATTTATTCCCCTTGCTAAAACTGTCCTGAATGTTTCGCTCCATACTAAACATGTTTGAGCCTTGTCATCAATGCTTTAAGATTCAAACCATCCAGCAAAACAATTGCGGACCAAGAAAATGGCTAGAACATTATATCCAAATCACTTTGAGACTTCCGGAGATAGAAGAAATCTGGTGAAACATGACTCTCCGTGCCGGGTGAATTAAACCCATGTGAAAAGTCATGTTTGCCTGTCAAGCCCATGTACCCGACTGTCAGTTACACACAGTAGTTCACATGACCAGGGATCACAAGATGTAATCGACCAAACAAAACTATTCGGGACATACCTGGACAAAATGGACACTTTTCTGTGTGTTGGAGACACAACAGCTTCGCTCCGAATTTGCTTCATAAACCCCAAGTCTGGCGACTCACTGATATCGCTCCACCCCTTTGACCTCCCTGCAAGGCCGCTTTTATGCGCCTTGGTTTTCAAAACTTTTGGCGATCACTAACAATACTATCAGACGCAAATACTTCAGCCATTCAATTAATAGCAAAAGACATGACCGGTCAAAGCAGAAATTAGGAGTACCGGTAGTTCTTCGTTACATGCAGTTTTTTAAATTCTGTCGCGCAAGAATGTAGGTAAACAGGCCCAAAGGGGCGAAAATTATGGGTCGTGTTTATAACTCCGCACTCGACTTAGCGACCAATGGGAATTACAATCAGATGTACACCGTCAGTTTATGTGCATAATAAACGTGTGTGTGTGTGTGTATGTCTGTCTGTCTGTCTGTGTGTGTGTGTGTGTGTGCGTGCGTGCGTGCGTGCGTGCGTGCCTGTCTGTCTGTCTGTCTGTGTGTGTGTGTGTGTGTGTGTGTGTCTGTCTGTCTGTCTGTCTGTCTGTGTGCGTGTGCGTGTGCGTGCGTGCGTGCGTGCGTGCGTGCGTGCCTGTCTGTTTGTCTGTCTGTCTGTCTGTCTGTCTGTCTGTCTGTGTGTGTGTGTGTGTGTGTGTGTCTGTCTGTCTGTCTGTCTGTCTGTCTGTCTGTCTGTCTGTCTGTCTGTGTGTGTGTGTGTGTGGGTGTGTGTGTGTGTGTGTGTGTGTGTGTGTGGGTGTGTGTGTGTGTGTCTGTCTGTCTGTCTGTCTGTCTGTCTGTCTGTCTGTCTGTCTGTCTGTATGTATGTATGTATGTATGTAATGTAATGTAATGTATGTATGTATGTATGTATGTATGTATGTATGTATGTATGTATTCATATATTCATGTATGTATCTTTCTTTATATATATATATGTAATTTGGGTTATTTTTTATGGGACTTTGGCACTTGGAAACGATTTAAACCCAGCAAGAAACCAAGTAGTCAACAACATTAGCCAGATGATACATCTGTTTCCCACTAACACCACGAGGAGGTTCTACTGAATGGTTAGTGATAGGAACCAATTACTGGGTTCCAGGGGCCAATTACCGTGCCCCAGCTCCTAATTAGAGGAGTAAAAAAATATGTCACACAAACGACTCCCAATTACAATGGAGTGAAAAGAAAATTACAGTTCATGAAAAAAAAAAAAAACTAAGGCAGTGACCTGGCGTCCGCCAAGTCTGGCTTAGAAGTAAAATAAAATTCAATCCACAAGAAAAAAACTAACCAAGACTGTCTATTTGGGCAGTCAAGATAGCCATGGCATTATCCAAATCGTCAAATAAGTTGCCTTCATCGGGTGGTGCTGGTCGTGTAGGCAGTGCGGGTCTTGGGGGTTTTGGACCAAGATCTACAGCAAATCCAACCTTTTCTTCCCCCTGTCCTTTAACGCTGGTGTAATGGGGGCCCTTGGTGGAATTACTGGGGGTCTATCCCTGGGCGGACGTGATGGAGGGGACGAGGCTGCTAAGGTCATGCGCTCTACTTCTGCCAAGGTCCACAGAGGCCTTGGAGGTACAGGCGGGGGTGGAATGTCCTCATCAGGATTAAACCTGAAGAGTTCGTAGTCGATGTCCTCTCTTTTGCACGGTTTACAAATACAGCAACCCATTTTGCACTGATAATCAAAACAGAAATCAGAATTGTGTCGAGCTGGCTACATCAACTTCTCATAGCGCATCGACATATGTTTCGCTCCATAAAATTCAGGGGGAAGTAACTCATTATACAATGATAATAACCGCCAGATTTATTCCCCTTGTTAAAATTGTCCTAAAATGTTTCGCTCCATTAGAATAACTTGACATGTTATACATTTATCTGTTGGTATCGACAGTCATACTTTGTCATGTATGTGCAGAAGCGAATAGCGGCGGGTGATGACCTAGCAAGCATGATGGCAAGTGGGCATAGATTAGCCCTGTAGCGCCATCTATGATGTCCAATAATTATTGTTTTATTTATTTTTACATCAATCCGTTTAAACAGGTGGGCTCAGATGAGCCATACAGCGCCAGAGGCTGTTCCCCGTCCATATTTGACAACAGGCATATTCTTGTGTAACATTTTTGGGGGGACGACTTTTCTCACAGTAATGCACCACATCAAGTCATACCGTTAGATGCAAGCCCTTTTCGAAATATGAAAACTACAGGTAATTGTACATTTTAAAGCACAACAGGATTAGCAAATACCAAGAACAAAATCTTGCCTCTTTTACACCGCTGAAATCAATGGCTAAGAACAATTTTAGAGCATCTATGGAAGCTAGTAAGTTTTTTTAGTCAATCTCTTATTATTATGTAGTAGAAAATCAGACAACCACAATGAACAAACAGAATTCATGGTAGCATCAATTATAGCTTTATGCGAATCTGAATGATATTTATGAGGAACAGCCGACCAGCACCAGTGAATAATTCTCGTGTACATGTACCCGGGAATTATTTGTGCTAGGGCAAAAGTAACGTACCTTATCCGTCTCCTCGTGCCCGAGGACGTACCCAAGTCCCAAAGCTATAATTGATGGTGACATAGATGGCGCTGCAGGGCTAATCTATGCCCATTTGCCATCGTCTTTGCTAGGTCATCACCCACCGCTGTTCGCTTCTGCACATACATGAAAAGGTATGACTGCCGATATCAACAGATAGTTGTGTGACATGGCAAGTTATTCTAATGAAGCGAAACATTTTAGGACAGTTTTAACAAGGGGAATAAATCTGGCGGTTATTATCATTGTAAAATGAGTTACTTCCCCCTGAATTTTATGGAGCGAAACATATGTCGATGTGCAATGAGAAGTTGATATAGCCAGCTCGACACAGCTCTGATTTCTGTATTACCAGTGCAAAATGGGTTGCTGTATTTGTAAACCGTGCAAAAGAGAGGACATCGACGATGGTCCCTTCAGGATTACTGTTGATGAGGACATTCCACCCCCGCCTGTACTCCCAAGACCTCTGTGGACTTTGCCACAAGCAGAGCGCATGGCCTTATCAGCCTGGTTCCCTCCATCATGTCCGCCCAGGGATAGCCCCCCAGTAATTCCACCAAGGGCCCCCATTACACCAGCGTTAAAGGACAGGGGGAAGAAAAGGGTTCGGTTTGCTGTAGATCTTGGTCCACAACCCACACAACCCCCAAGACCCGTACGACCCACACGACCAGCACTACCCGTTGAAGGCAACTTATTTGACGATTTGGATAATGCCATGGCTATCTTGACTGCCCAAATAGACAGTCTTGGTTAATTTTTTTCTTGTGGATTGAACTTTATTTTACACCTAAGCCAGACTTGGTGGATACTAGGTCAGTAGTTTTTTTTTTTTTTTTTTTTTTCATGAACTGTACTTTTCTTTTTACTCCATTTTAATTGGGAGTTATTTGTGTGACATTTTTGTGTGGAGGTTGGGCACGATAATTGGCCCCTGGAACCCAGTAATTGGTTCCTATCACTAACCATTCAGTAGAACCTCCTCGTGGTGTTAGTGGGAAACAGATATATCATCTGGCTAATGCTGCTGACTACTTGGTTTCTTGCTGGGTTTAAATCGTTTCCAAGTGCCAAAGTTCTATAAAAATAACCCAAATTACATAAATATAAAGAAAGATACATACATGAATACATACATACATACATACATACATAATACATACATACATACATACATACATACACACATACACACATACATTGGTATTTTGTACATAAACTGACGGTGAAAAGAAATAGCTGTGTTTTTACTGGGCCTTGGTGGTAAACTTGTCGGCCTATTCGCACTGGCATGATTTTGATTGAAATCCATGTCATTCACATATGTACATACATTTTTGATCAGGCCTTTCAATAGGATAGGATAGGATAGGGTAGTCCAGTCCAGTCGAGTCCAGTGAAAATCAGACAACCACAATGAACAGACAGAATTCATAGTGCTTGACTAAAACTGCTTTTACGTACCAAATAACGTGTGAATTTACGTTGTATCACGTATCGTTGTTAGGTCAAATGCTCCACGTTTTCATGTAGTACGCAACACGCAGGTTTTTATTTACAGAAGAACACTCAACGGATCAGTTAAAATGTCATTACACCTGATTGTAATTCCCATTGGTCATTAAGTTAAACACGCCCCATAATGTTCACGCTTTTGGACCGGTTTACCTATATTCTTGCGCGACGGAATGTAAAAAACTCCATGTAACGGAGAACTATTCCTGATTTCTGCTTTGACCGGTCATGTTTTGTGCTATTAAATGAATGGCTGAAGTATTTGCGTCTTATAATATTGTTATTGATCGCCAAAAGTTTTGGAAACCAAGGTGCGTAAAAGCGACCCGGCACGTAGAGTCATGTTTCACCAGATTTCTTCTATCTCATGAAGTCTCAAAGTGATTTGGATATAATGTTAAAGCCATTCTCTTGGTCCGCAGTTGTTTTGCTGGATGGTTTGAATTTTAAAGCATTGATGATAAGGTTCAAACATGTTTGGTATGGAGCGAAACATTTAGGACAGTTTTAACAAGGGGAAAAAATCTGGGGGTGTATTTTCATTGGATAATGAGTTACTTCCCCCTGAATTTTATGGAGCAAAACATAGGAATGTCAGAGCTTTAATTCAATCAGGCGTTACTATACCACTGTAAAACTTAACCAGCTTCAATTTATGTCCTTTCTTATTTCAGTTTAAACATTGCAACTTCAAGAAATCACTTGTTCCATCGGCCAGAGGAATGTGACTCTTTCCAGCCGTGTTTCTTCGAGCACGAGGCGGAACCTGTGGGGACAATGGAAAATAAAAGAATCAAGAGAAAGGTCAAACCTACAAAAAACACGGTTTGTGTGTTATACAAGAATAATGGCGAGACGCTGTCGGTGTATGGTATGCACGTTTTGCACGATGCCTTCGGTCGTGTGACATGTCCAGTTATTCAGCGTTACACCTGTCCTATGTGTGGGGCGGTCGGCGATAACGCACACACCATCGAATACTATCCCAACAACGCGAACCCAGGAAGGAAACGAAGGTATGCCTTGAAATACAGCTTCTTCGAATTAAGGGACGCAGTTCCAGAGCTCATGCAACAGGAAAGAGTACCAAAAGTGGTTATATTGAAAAAAGCCACAGACCACATTCATGAATTGAATACAAAGGAAAATCGGTTGTTGACAGAACTGCAAAAACAGAGACAGCGAAATGAGCAGCTTAGAGGAAAGCTGCGATTACTACAGTGTTGAAAAGCTTGTAGATTTCCTGTCGTCGTGCTCATTGTGTTCATGTGATTGTCATTGCGAGACGGAGAGGCGTGAAGCCGTCACAATGTGATACTTGCTTACCATTATTACCATGCCTTGCTACTCAGCTTACCACAAGTGGTAGGGGTTTTACCACTAAAAGGACTCACTGATTGTTTCATTATGTTGTTTTGATTTTCATTTTTCAGAGGTATACATTTCCATTATTGAGTAGAAGTGGTTCTTTTTGGTGCAATTTTATGCATGCCGTAGTTGGGTATTAGTGCTAAGGTTAACTGTATGGGACTTCGCTGCTCTCATTGATTTAACTGGAACTCTTTATCATCAAGGATTTAAAAGTTTTTGGGGGGTTGTTTCCCTTTTCTTGCTGTTAAAAGATTCATCTTTTATCTAATATTTTAATGCATTTAAGAAAACAGCTTGCTTGACAGTTTTTCAGTTTGCAAGAAGAATAATTCTTGTGTAACATCATTTTTTATATCAGTGGACCCTTGAGTTCATCCTACCCTACTATCCAACCTTTTGACGTAGCCGGTCAGCCAGCCTGACACACCACATACTACAGTACACAAGGCAATGCTCTACTCTGCTCTGCTCTACTCTACTGTACTCTACTCTACTCTACTCAGTGTTTGGGCGAATGGAGACCGAGCGCGGACTCACCGACAGAGCGCGGACTCAACGACACCCTTGACTCAGCTTCTCCTCCTCAACTCCTCCTCCTCAATAAAGACACGTTCGCAAAGCTTTTTACTACTATAATCCTAGACCAGTGACGTCTACTAAATTCCTATTAATATCACCGCAATTTTTTTATCAAACTTTGCTGAAGCCATGGTGATAGGGTGTGTGTATTTGCCGCTATATGAGCATTTGCATGAGTAGTCAGAACAAAATCCTAAATCAGGTAAATTGACAAGAAGCCGGATTTGACCGGTTAACGTATGAACATTTGCGAGCTATCGTCATTGCACTGATTTTGCTCTCTATGCTATATATCTGATCGAAGACGGTAAATCAGAGAGACATGTCTGATAAATAAATTCCTGCTTTCCATCTAGGTCTGAATAACCTTTGGGAAAATCTTGAAAGTTTTCTCGGAAAGTAGAAGTTAAATTCTCGACAATATTCCTAAAAGTCCACTGGTATCAAGCACTAATGACCAACGGTTTAATAACTGTACATCCTAGATTGTGTAATACGTTTTGGCCTGCGTGTTTTGGACGAAGCTATTGTAATCTTGTATTCACTGTTTTAACGCTCATAATTGTTATTAAGGGAAAATCTTCGAGTTGTGACTTGACAATTCTTTACAGGTCCAATTTTCGTCTTGGCTGATATTAAATGAGAGTTTTGAAATTAAAATGAAGAACTGTTACGTCGGCCTCCAAAATACATTCTACGTGCCCAGCAGTCTCATTAATCTGAGCCGAAAATTTAGAATTTTTCTGTTTCATAGATATAGGCTGTGGTTTTTACTGTGTCGTCGACATTCACCTATATCTAAAATCACTTATACTCACTGACAAAATGCCTTTAGTCAGTGACACAGGACACCACAAACTACACATTATTGCAAGGGAAAATGCAGTTAACATTAAGTTTCCTAATTCATAGTGTTTAAGTCCATAAGCTTGTTTTCTACAACAACAACTCGTTGGCTCGGTGACGTTATCATTATTAGAACTAAAAAAAGTGATGTTCTGTCACTCCACGCAGTTGTAACGGCCACATAACTGTCTCCGCGAACAGATTTTCCTGATATAGGAGTTTCCTAACAACGAACTGTGGCAAAAATATTCGATCAACTCAAATACAAATAACTGCCATTCACAATAATTAAATATCAGACTGGCCTGTACACGTGTTACCCTTATAATTTGTAACACTGTTCATAACTTTCATAAGTCTTTGCAAGACTTCAAATTGTACATTTGATGCATTCTGATGGGTAGATATTTGAGCTGTTTTGAAATGATAATAAAACTTTGATTGCGCTGATCGATTTCTGGCAACATTCTACGGTACAGCCTCCTTAAGGTTATATTAGCATAACACTTCAAACAGTTTCAATGACAGGGCCTGAAACAGGCTCTACAGTAAAGTCGATCACAGTTTAGCTAACTGATGTATTTGAATGGTGTTTTACGCCAGACTCAACAATATTTCACTTATACGACGGAGGTCAGCGTTGTGGAAACCGGGCAGAGCTTCGGGGAAACCCACGACCATCCGCAAGTTGAGAGGTTTGGTTAAATAATGTCAACCACTGTCAAAAACAAACTGACCTCGGCATCCGACTCAGTAACTGGACAGAAAAGAAAGCAGAAAATGACATACGTAACTGCACCGCCATTTTGATTTTATGAGGAAAATGGTTTTTTGACAGCTAAAAGTGGTCAAAACAAAAACTGTCTTAGAGTGTAGAAGTTTCTTGAGTGTACATGTTACCATTTTTACTTCATGCAAGAAGTCAGTAATTTAAACACAGGTAATGCAAAACCGAGCAGAGTCGAGTGACGTAAGGATGGAGTGTGATTTTATTTGGGTTCTTTGGTGAGTAGTTCAAATCCGCTAATAATACTTGACAAGTTCATAAAACATGTGATTTATCATCTCTTTACATCATTTGTTGTAGATAATAATACACGAACCTGACGAAAAAATCGTTAGTATGAATTCCGAGTTCCTCCAGCTGGCCCGTGGGAACATCTACTATATCGGTCTTAGTTTCTACAAGGTAAGTTTACTTTCAAGTACAGACCGGTCAAACTTTTCATAAGCTAGACAGGTACTTCAAATGGCACACATCCCTGGACCGTTTTGCAGAAAAGGTTTGGTGAACGGTTTGGACTAAAGCCGCCATAATTCTGTCCAAGTGGCCCACAAATTCAGCAGAGAACCGTTTTGAAAAATATCTTTTAACCACATGGGAAATCATCGGTTGTGGACAGCTCCAACAGAGAACGATTTCCTAGTGACGACTCGGTTCAAGGCTGACTTGATCGTTCTTTTCTTGCAGTGAATGAGTACTATGGTACGAGTTTGCTCACAAATCGTCTTCTCACAGACAGGAAGGAATAATAGACATATTTATCTAGCATTTTGAGTAATTCTAGACGATTGGCGTTTTATAAAGTGCAATTTACATCACTGTATTTTTGCACCTAATGCTGCCTTAGTCGTTATAACCGGTGGAAACGCGGCTTCTTGACATTTAACTTCGACTGCTGTCAGATTTACGGGTAGAGGAAATCAATGGCATATAGAAAGTTGCCCTTCTTCTTCCAGGGGCCGTCTTACAAAGCTGTTGCAAATTACTTACAAGGTCATTCACCACGTGTTGACGCGAACCCCAGGTGTAGAAAATTTAAGACCTGTCCCTGGTACCTGACAAAGGTTCTGCTGTAACGTCGCAATCAGCAACTTGGTTCATATGCATGCATGCATGTGTATTTTACGTCGCACTTTCGATTTTACGTCGCACTTAGCAATTTTCCAGTCATATGACGACGAGTAATCATTAGGTTTTCACTGTATTGTTTTGTTTTTTTTTACCTAATTCTGTTTAAGCCATGGTGCTAGGGGAAGTGTAAATTGCTACTGTGTATGCATTTACGTGAACAGTTAGAATAAAACCCTGACTGAGGTAAACTGACAAGAGGCTGTATTTCACCGGCTGACCATTTGCCAACAAATCGCCGCTGCTCTGGTTTTACTCTCCATGCTGTACATTTTTTTACTATATTATGTTCACAGTTTTGACCCGTCAGGCAGGAAACGTTCCAAATTTCTTGATCAGTACATGTTAGAATAATTCCCTATATCGTTCTGTAGAACAAATTCCTTCCGGCGCCTTTTAAGGCCTTCGGCGATCGTGAATGTGCCGACATTCCCCCCGACTTTCGGCGCGGTGATCTACGCCGTGGCCGCTACACTCTACGGGCCTGCCAGGACGCCTGTCGTTTGGACGCCTTGAGCAATTTCTGTGGATGTGCAACGCGGAAAGGAGGTAAGATGGGACACTTTTTCTATCCACTCCATTGATTTCATTTATTACTTATTTATTTAATCGTGTTTAACGCCATATTCAAGAGTGTTTAATCTATACGATGGTGGTCAGTGTTACTGATGGAAGAAACCATCGACCTTTGACAAGTTACTGACGAACATCTATGCACACCAGTTGTTTTCAACGAAACATTGGCGCAAAAGACAACTAAGGAGAGTTGTCGTCCGCTTATTGCCACAATGGATCTACGAACAGCGAGAGGTTGGGGGATCTACAAACTTCCTTTCAAAGGAGCAATCGCTTCCAAGTTCTTACATTTGTTCGTTATCACACAACTCGGTTAAAAAGCGTGTTCTCTGTAGATACCAAGACCCTATACAAAAAGGTCACCTGTTCGGATCCAGGGCGCGTATTTAGTAAATAACTCGACACTTAAGTCATAAATTGCAAGTGCTTAAAAAGCCACTCTGAACAGGAAATGTCTTAAGTTGTGGTTAGTACATTACTCTGTGGTAAAGAATAAAAGTACAAATTTTAAATTGTCTAGGGCAAAGCATTTTAATTGCGTTTATTTTTTTTACTTAAGTCTTAAGACGTTTGATAAATATGGGCCCAGCTCACCCCGCTTCAGTTTCTTGAAGTCAAGAGTTTGAGCTGAAGGAGCCTAGGTTTTTGCTGAAGGAGCCTAGGTTTCTGCTGAAGGAGCCCTAGGTTTCTGCTGAAGGAGCCTAGATTTCTGCTGGTACTCTGGCTTCCACCACCCGTAAACCTGGCCACCACATGTGTTGGCCTGGAGCCCAGTGTTGGATAACAATCAAATTTAAATCAATGTAAATGTATTGTCTAAATTATTCAAATTGTAGGGCATACGGGGCGCAGATACACTGATGGCATTTCATTGTTTGATGTAGGATTCTATCAATTTTGTTGAGAAAGAAAATAATAGGATCTGTTTGATTCTTTCAGTTCGTGTGTGAACACAGATGGGTGTTATTGTACGTGTGACAAAATGATATTTATACTAACCAAAGCAGCATAAACCAACCTGGTTTCTAGTGATAGAATTGTAACCAACAGAGACTTGTGCCTATCCTTATCAAGCATCTTAATGAGATATAGAATCGATTCTGATTGGCTGATGTGAGAGATAGACAAGCCCAAGTGATGCCTAGACTAAGCTTACTGTTAGGTGTGGTACATTTATGGCTGCTGGGTTTAACCCAGGGAACTCTATCTCCACCGTCAGCCAATCAGCATCGATTCTGTGTCAAAATTTCGATAAATGTCTTGATCTATGAAGTTTAGAATTTGTGCACTTATGCTATACTGCAGAACAATGTACCAACCACAATTTGAGTTCTTTAGGACTTTTGAGTTTTGAAGACTTAAGGTCTTAAGTTGTTTGATAAATATCGGCACTGAGGTACAGTTTTGTGGGCTCCTGTTTTATTCCTCATTATAAATGAGCAGCCTAAAGGTGACTTGAGGACAAGAATAATTTTTTATTTATTTCATTTGTGTTTTACGCCGTTCTCAAGAATATTTCACTTATACGACGGCGGCCAGCATTATGGTGGGAGGAAACCGGGCACAGTCCGGGGAAAACCCACTAACCATCCACATGTTGCTGCCATACCTTCTCACGTACGGTCGGAGAGGAAGCCAGCATGAGCTGGACTTGAACTCACAGCGACCGCATTGGTGAGAGACTCCTGGGTCATTACGCTGCGCTAGCGCTTAACAATTGAGCCACGGAGGCCCCGACAATAATAAAGCCAGACAGATATACAAGTTATATAACTGCCACCCGTTGTTTTTTTTCAGATGACAACCCTTGCGACCCTCTACAATACATGGATTGCGTTGAAAGGCTTAAGAAGGGCTACACAGAAAATGAGAGCTTTAACATACGTGAGTAATACTCTGATCAATAGAAAATCCCATACCGCCATGTAAATTATCACCGCATCATCCGTGATTCACGATTGCCCTTCGCTGATCAAGCGGGATATAATGTGGACATACACTTGCCAGAGCTGTATGTCACATTCATTCCGGACACGTCATTTTATGTGACATTTTGGCGACATACCTTGCATGATTTTTAATATACGAGAGAATGACTTTCAGTTATATTTGGAGTCGTCACCAAAACCCAACAGGGAACAGTAGGCCTTCGGGAAAACACGTTTTTAACCTGAAAAGCAAGACAAATTCAAAGTGTCATTACTTTTGAGTGAAAAAATTGGGGTATGAAGGGAAGGCCTTCAAAGGTTATCCCGCGTAATCCATGTAGCCCGCGGAATAGCACTGAAAACGCAATCCCTCCATTGACAACTGAGAAACTGGAATGTTATAGATGTCAAAAGGATGTATTGTCACAATATTTAATAGACAATAATCTGAAAACAATGCAAAAGGACAAGGCGTCGGCCGGGATACTTAGTCCACTCGCAGCATCTTGGTTTGTGCAGAAATAAACGACGTGTAATCTCCTAAGAATAGAGCAAAATAAGTCACAATGATACCTGGATGTTTTCTTCCAGACGACGTTAGCTCTTGTGACTGTCCATTCCCTTGTGAAGATGTGGAATATCACACTGTTCTATCTTCTGAGCCTTTTGAACCCGAGAAGGGGTGAGTATGCGTGAAACGAGTGATGGCTAAAATTTAACGCCCTCAGTTTACTGATAGTTTCACATCTGTGAAGTTTTAAGACATGTTCATTCGACGTCAGGTAAATTTTGTTAAGACTAAAAGCTTCTGGAAATGAAGAGGATTAAAATCTCTTCTGTGTCCTAGGTTTTATGAAAAGGGTTCGGCTAGTATTATCTTTTAGTTTACATAAGATCTGAAGCAATATTTGGTTCAAATCCATTAAAACTGATTTTTCTTCATCAGTCAAAACTGTATTCCTTTTGGGTGGTTGTATACTGGCTGCGGGTCTCTGATCCTTGAAAAAGAGGCTTGCTCGAATGGAGCTATAACTATTTCGACTACGCCTGTAAGAGATCGGGTGGTTGCCCGCTACCTGGTGAAGGTCGATGGTTTACTGTGGTTTCTTCCAGAAGGTCAGTGGTTTACTCTGATTAAGAAGTTCGACTGATTCCTCTGGTTTCCTTCAGAAGGTCAGTGGGTAACTCCGGTTTCCTTCAGAAGGTCGGTGGTTCACTTAGATTTCCTTCACAGATAATGGGTGATCCATCTGATCACCCGTCATATACCTGTGAGTGAAAATTCTTCAGCACGGCGTTAAACACCAACCAAAAAAAATAATAAACCAAGAACATCCATTAAGACCATTAAAGTTTTAATTCAAATATCAAAACCCGTGATCATGATGCTAGCTGTATAGGTTTTTTTCTTCTTTAGTTGCTAGAAACTTTCCCAGATGAAAGTACTTTCTGAGTCGGGTTTGCTGGACCATGAATTGTTATCTGGAACATTTTACAGCCACATTTGTAAAATTATTGCTCTCAAGTTTGAATGAATAAAAAGAGTTCAGTGTATTGTTTGATAATTTCTTTATATTCAGATTTTCAGAAAAATAAACGCATACTTATTGTAGTGATCTAATCCACCACGTTGTTGTTGTAGACAGGGGCAACTTGGAAATAGCTATCCATTTTGATCGATTAAAGGTTGTGTCGACCGAGCAAGTAGCTGATTACACCGGTGGGGACGTTTTCGGTAAGGATTTTAGAACATTTCGGAAATGGCTTTTATGAAGTTTTATTTATGTAGCTTACGAGTTTCGTAAATAGTTATATAGAAACCATAAAAATGAAGTTGAAAAACCATTATAACCTGGATCGGAAATATCTATACATAGCCTGTATTTTAGATTTATTGACGGAATTTGATGCAGCCAAATGTTTGCATTGTGAGGTTGCCGTTATTTGTCCTATTGGTTATTTATATAGTCAATGATGTCGCATCTACTTTTCCAAAAAAAGATATGTCTCAAAAAGGCACATAATGTTGCTCCAAAAAGGCACGTAATGTTGCTCTAAAAAGATATGTAATGTTGCTCAAAAAAGACAAGTAATGTTGCTCAAACAAGATATGTAATTGTTGCTCAAAAATATATGTAATGTTGCTCTAGAAAGATAGGTACTGTTGCCCTGAGAAAGCAGGTAATGTTTCACTAAAAAGTTAGGTAATGTTGCCCTTTATCAGGTAGGTAATGTTGCCCTAAAATGTACGTAATGTAAGATTCTGTTTTCGTACACATGCGCCCCTTACCATGAGTACAGTGCAAAATGTTGTATTTATGTTATTGGAGACGTATATGATAATTGTGTTTCATAAAGCCAGGGCATTTTGACACACAGTTTTAAATGGTCTTTCTTCTGGTGCTTACTTCATTATTATACTTTATTTCCTTCTATCTCAAAGCCGAAGTGTAGCGTACCATCATGTTGACAAACCCGAATGTTGTTTCTAAACTAGGCAAGATTTAGATCTTCTTCTATACAGTTTTATTTTTGTGCGTGTTTTTTCTCAGTTTTAGGCTTCAAACTATGCTCGAGTCAAGTAAAATTTCATATCTCACAAAGGTTTAATTTTAAAATTCCATTATGTCGGACGATGCTTCTTTTGTCTCAGTTTCACTCATTCTAATTTATACTAATCAAACAATTTGATTCTAGCGGTATGCTTACGGCCTGGTTGCTATTTCAGCCTCAGTGGGCGGTCAAATGGGGCTGTTTCTGGTGCCAGTATCGTCACACTGGTAGAGGTTTTAGACCTCTCACGAGATGTACCTGCGGCTGGCTGTTAAGCAGATTTAACTCCACCAGGCGGAAGAACAACAGAAGATAGTGTGATGGCCAAGTCTACTGACCAGAATGGTTTAAATCTTTTGGACGGAAAGATCCATAAAGAGTACAACTATAAGCGGAGCCATATGAGGATGTTCAATCTCTTGCGTATATTTTATTGCAGTGATTTCTAAAAGACTTCTCTGTTTCGTCTACTGTCTGTAAAGTGAACATCCGTGTGATGGCTTCTACCAACTAGCGACCTAATGCGATTTCCTGTCGTTTAGAACCGACAGAGTGGTATACGAATGTCGTACTTGGCGTTTAGATTTTCTTTTCTTATTACACTTTGTTTTCGGTACAACAAAACATGTAGGTCTCACAATTCCTGATATCCTATCCAATGGAATGCTCTGCTGCATCATATGCCGTATTGCCTTTCTATTCTCGATTGTTAGCAGTGATTCATCAGTGATCCAAGACAGAACAATGCAAAGTTGAACCTATTTTCGCTCAACAAACGTGCTAAAATGCCCAGACTTTACATCACCTACCTCCAGCCCTTCACGGATTTATTTTTTGTCAAATTATTGCTAAAGTGGTTGTATGTGTATTTTGTTTATAGATATTTCTTCTGGGTTCAGCTAGGCTTGAATGATCGGGTGGCTTTTGACTTCAGATGCAAGCAACTGTGGTTTAAGCATAACCGACATAAAACAGAAAAATGTACTGTTAAATAAAGTACACTACTGAAAGACTGTCTTAGCCATCATGAAGAGAAATCTGTGAAATAAATCTCTGACTATTATGGAATAAATCACCATCATCTATTTCCACCGACATTTTAGAAGCTATACCAATAACACTGAAAACAACCCAAACATTATATCTGTGGTTGTATAAGAGTGTGAAAGGTGACTGGAAATTTGATTGGAATACCCAGAGTCGAACCACGTTTGATTTTGTGTTGACTCCTCAACTGTTAAAGAACTACACACCATGCTGCTAGTGCCGCGAGTGGTGTTTGTCCTGGTGGTGCCAGTGGCGCTACTGGTGCTGGTGTTGGTCCTTGTACTGAGACTGGTACTGGTGTCGCTACTGGTACTGGTGTCCCTACTGGTACTGGTGTCACTTCTGGTACTGGTACTGTTGCTGGTCCTTGTACTGATACAGGTGTCGCTACTGGTACTGGTTTCGCTACTTGTACTGATACTGGTGTTGCTACAGGCACTGGTGTCACTACCGGTGCTGGTGCTGGTCCTTGTACTGGTACTGGTGTTGCTACTGGTACAGGTGTCGCTACTGGTACTGGTACAGGTGTCGCTACTGGTACTGGTACTGGTGTCGCTGCTAAGACTATGAATCTAAAGCAGCATATGAAAAAAAACGTGGATATAGAAATGATTGCTAAATGTCTGTCTGCCGACGATTGCTTATAAATGTACTTTATGTTTTCGTGTTTTTCACTTTACGTTTTCATTAAAACCACATCGAAATATGGTTTGAAATGTTGATTTTCTGGGGGGCATATTTGTGGCTAGGCATGATACACATTAAAGTGTTAACCTCTTCATAAATATCACAGTATTTACACGCATTCATACCGTTAGTATGTTTTTTATATCCATTTTGATTTGGATTTTTGATTAGTTTATTTTATCTGAAATCTTTGAGGTGTTTGACTAAAATGAATATATATATATAATTTATTTAAAATGTCTTCTGTACGTTTCAACCAAGCACCAAAAGCTGGTTGATGAAAATTTGTTATTTAATCAGATGGAATTGCATAATTCGATATGGTTGAAGAAGCATTTTGGCTACCAAAATTCTAAACCAAACATATATTATAAAAGACAACTCATATCATAGAATATTTCACCTGTGCCCCAGACTAGTACACAGTACCTCAGCGGCAGACGGGTCCAATGGCCCACATAACCGTGCCCACTGACTCTGGTAGAAGACTTTCAGGTAACCAGATTGCCAGTCCGACAGTGTGACAGACATACAGCACAGAGAGTAAAACCAGAGCGGCGACAACAGTGTGATAGACGCACAGCATAGAGTAAAACCAGAGCAGCGACGACAGTGTGACAGACGTACAGCATAGAGAGTAAAACCAGAGCGGCGACGACAGTGTGACAGACGTACAGCTCAGAGAGTAAAACCAGAGCAGCGACCACATTGTGATAGGTCTGCAGCGCAGAGAGAGTAAAACCAGAGCGGCGACGACAGTGTGACAGGCGTACAGCTCAGAGAGTAAAACCAGAGCAGCGACCACATTGTGATAGGCCTGCAGCGCAGAGAGAGTAAAACCAGAGCAGCGACAACAGTGTGATAGACGTACAACATAGAGAGTAAAACCAGAGCAGCGACGACAGTGGGATAGATGTACAGCATAGAGAGTAAAACCAAAGCAGCGACGACAGTGTGATAGACGTAAAGCACCGAGAGTAAAACCAGAACAGCGACAACAGTGTGATAGACATACAACGCAGGGAGTTAAAGCAGAGCAGCGACGACAGTGTGATAGACCCGCAGAGCAGAGAGTAAAGCCAGAGCAGCGACGACAGTGTGATAGATGTACAGCGCAGGGAGTTAAAGCAGAGCAGCGACGACAGTGTGACAGACGTACAGCACAGAGAGTTAAACCAGAGCAGCAACGACAGTGCAACAGACTTACAGCATAGAGAGTAAAACCAGAGCAGCGACGACAGTAACATTAATGGACATTAATTAATGTCTTGGATATATAAATACCCAAGCTATCAGCCGTTTCTATAGGATAAACATTGTGGTGCAAGTCAATCCTAATGCATCTGCCCATGCGTATCATTTATCATGCGTACCAGTGAGTGGTTTGCTATAATATTCGTCGCCTTACCGTTTCATCAGGTCGAAAGGCCTTATTTTGCGGCATGTTGAGGCTGCTTTCCTGACCTTTGTTGATTACTGTTCCTTTGCACAAGGTAAAATGAGCAGAGTTTCCAAGCAAAGCGTTATCTCAGAAAGAAACGTCGCAACACCATTACTTTTATGGGATAACGTTTTTGTCGCAAGTAAAGCCATATAGGCCTACGACTCGACGAATCGGCGCAAAAGTAGGCCTACTATCATATGCTAACATGTACAAGCGAGGACTGAAGCATGTTTTCGACAAACACAATGTAAAATTGCCAAGGAAGTCACATTACATGGACGGCCGATGATGGTTGAATGTGGACACTCTACAGCAACAACATCAACTAGTAGCTTTACTGTAAATCAGTGACAAGGTGTTGTCAGCTTGTTTTAGTGATCAACATAAGTAATCATAGTAGTCTATAGCTTGTCATAGCAAGGGAGACAACCCCTCATCTCTCCTTGCAACAAAATATTTTATACCTATCTCCCTTGAATTAAAAAAAAGCGAGGGGGGAGGGGGGCTTTATTGAGAACACTAAACGTAATTATATATTATTACATATTATATATTAACTCTTTCCCTCATAGCACTTTAAAAAATTACACAAAAATTGTGTAAAAGCAAGGTTGTAGTTTATGTGGCAAACATTGTGAAGCCTATCCCAACTCACAGACGCTAAATCCATTAATTTTCTCAAGAACTTTTGCTTTTATTGCTGTTTTTTTTTTCTTTTTTTTTATAGTATTGATTCCTGAACAGGCTACCATGAGATTCACACTAAAGAATACCTGAAACGTGTCTCAGCTTGCACATATTCCGACGCTATGAATTTTCACCCCGGTGATATCCTACGGGAAAAATGTAAGTTTCAGCACCAAAATATTGTGATATTTATTTCCCTGTAAAAATTCACCTTTTCGGGCGAAATGTATTTTTATCAAAACATTACAACAGATATTATGATGACATATTGTAGCCTTTCACAAAGAGTGAGTGGGTACTTAGGAGTTAGCGTCGTACTTAACAATTTTTCAGTCGTATGACGACGAAGTGCACGTAATGTGCCTCCTTGTTGCAGGACGGATTTCCAGCGCTCTTTTATCTCGTGCTGCTTCACTGAGAGGACTTACCGAAGGCAAGTAAGCCACTACACCCGAGCCCTTTTACTGACTGATACAGGTGAACAAGTCGTTACACTATCCACTTAATGATGAACGCCAGGCAAGACAGTTAGGTCTTCCTTAGGTCTTCGGTGTGACCCGGCCCAGGTTTGACCTGACCCAGAATTGCTCCTGAAGCGGACGCTCTACCAACTGAGCTATCGGCATCTGTCAATTCACAGGCAAGAATATCTCACCAGATTTTTGACAGATTTCAATACAAGTCAACGTTCCATAAAATTCACATATGGAACTTAATCCAATGGAACGATTAGAATTCTTGATTTGCCGGTACTCATCATTTAAGGCAATTCCCTCATTACAAGAACAACAACCTACCAATACCAGTTTTAAATGTCTATAATCCACAAAATCAACTTTATAAGAACGTTATTAAACAGAGCTTGGCAAATCTGCATTGTGCATGAATTTTGCATGTAATGTACATCCTACCAACGACGAGGCTCACTGGTGGCCAATTGGTTAGCGTGCTAGCACAGCACGGCGCAGGTGCCTCTCACCAATGGAACAGCTGTGAAATATTTTTGCCTACGGCGTTAAACAGCAGCCAGAAAAATCAAAATAATCCTACTAACATAATTAATCAGCACCTGAGACTTATCAGACCTGAAAGGAATTTATTTATTTATTTGATTGGTGTTTTACGCCGTACTCAAGAATATTTCACTTATAGGACAGCGGCCAGCATATAGTGGGAGGAAACCAAGCACAGCCACGAGCATCCGCAGGTTGCTGGAAGACCTTGTCACATACGGCCGGAGTACTGCAACTAGTAGGCACATTCCATACATTCTATGGACTCCGTCGTTGTCATATGACTGAAAAATTTTCAAGTACGACGTCAAACCCTAATTACCCACTCGCTGGAAGTCGGGAGACCCAGGATCAAATCCGGGTCGGGTCATACCAAAGACTTTTAAAATGGTACTTGTCACTGCCCCACAGAGGTAAGAGCGTTAAATGTAACTTCATGACACAGAGTTAACTGACATTTCGCCACACATAACATTCAAGATGGTAACTCATATTTAGGTACACCTAACACGTGACTGATCGCAGATAACCACCTACATGTGCTCACTTGACAGTGAGGTCCCTGGCATCAGGTCACACGTAACATAAAATGTGCTCACTTGACAGTGAGGTCCCTGGCATCGGGTCACACGTAACATAAAATGTAATCACTTGACAGTGAGGTCCCTGGCATCAGGTCACACGTAACATAAAATGTGATCACTTGACAGTGAGGTCCCTGGCATCGGGTCACACGTAACTTTTAAAATGTGATCACTTGACAGTGAGGTCCCTGGCATCGGGTCACATATAATATAAAATGTGATAACTTGACAGTGCTGTAACTGGCATCAGGACACACATAACCTGATGCAGCCACTTGACAGTGTGATGACTGACATCTGGTCACACACAACACGTGGAGTGTGGACGCTTGACAGTGCAGTAACTGACATCTGGTCACACAACATGTGGAATGTGGACAGTTGACAGTGTGGTGACTGACTTCTGGTCACACATAACATGTGACATGTGGACACTTGACAGTGTGATGACTGACATCTGGCCTTACACAACACGTGGAGTGTGGACAGTTGACAGTGTGGTGACTGACATCTGGTCACACAACATGTAAAATGTGAACACTTGACAGTGTGATGACTGACATCTGGCCTTACACAACACGTGGAGTGTGGACAGTTGACAGTGTGATGATTGACATCTGGTCACACAACATGTAAAATGTGAACACTTGACCGTGTGATGACTGACATCTGGCCTCACACAACATGTGGAATGTGAACACTTGACAGTGTGATGACTGACATCTGGCCTTACACAACACGTGGAGTGTGGACAGTTGACAGTGTGATGACTGACATCTGGTCACACAACATGTGGACAGTTGACAGTGTGGTGACTGACATCTGGTCACACAACACGTGGAGTGTGGACATTTGACAGTTTGGTAACTGACATTTGGTCACACACAACATGTAAACTGTGGTCACTTGACAGTGGGTTACACTAACCAAGGGAAATGTGATCACTTGACAGTGTAGTGTGGTGACTGGCATCAGGTCACACATAACCACCAGACATACATGTAATACAACAGCCAGTAATCCAGTGTTTGTGAAGCATAACAATGGTATTAGTTTGATAATCCTGGCCAAACAATTGTTCAAGAGACAGCATTTATAAGAATATAGACAGACGGACAGACAGACCAATAAATCAAGGTATTTTTAGGCTCAGTTTTCACAGACTTGTCTTGTGATGACATTTATTTTGTTTCGTTTTTTTTTTTTGAAAAACGTAGCCCCCAAAGGTCTATACTATACTGGGTTTCCACGATACATAGACAGACTCTGAATATTCCCCGCCACTACATGTACATGCAGATCCCAGTGAACTGCTAAACAGAATGGAGTAACTGTCAGGTAACAGCAATTTATCGTTTTTCAAAAACACTGCCATAATATAACCACCCATTCATACATTCAGGCCTACTAATTTTGAAAGAGTCAGCAAATCACAAGACCACAGTTTGGGGCAACAAGTTTAAACCAGCCAGAGATATTCTTTATACATATAACATTAATTCCTGTTCAGTGATAAAGGGATGACTTTCATCTTGGCAAGTACCTGGCTCACTGATGACATTATAAAGCACATCTATGTCTGAATACGGTAAATCAGTATACCAATATGACAGTTCACCTTCATCAACTTACTTTTCTTCTTTTACATTTTTCTCTCCCTGTCTATATAGGCTATACAAGGAAGAGAATCTTTTCCATTAAAATAGGAAATTTCTTCTATTAGCCGACCTCCATTACGAAAACGATTATAGTTTTGGACATTTTGATCGAAGATTAAATACTCTGAAAAGCCTGTTAAAATCTGCTGACAATTCTCATCTCTGTATATATTCATTAAAACACAATTTTTTACACAAAAATCATAAACAGAAAGAAGCACCAACTCTAAATAAATACATAACAAATATGAAAACATGTAGCCATTAACTATCAGCCAGGACGGACAAGAATTTGTCCTACTGTACATCACACAGTAACACGTAGCCACTTAACTATCACCCACCCAGCTCATGCTGGCTTCCTCTCCAGCCGTACGTGGGAAGGTCTCTCAGCAACCTGCGGATGGTCGTGGGTTACCCCCGCGCTCAGCCCAGTTTCCTCCCACCATAATGCTGGCCGTCGTCATATAAGTGAAATATTTTTGAGTACGGCGTAAAACACCAATCAAATAAAATAAATAAATAAATATCGCCCAGGACGGACAACGATTGGTCCTGCTGTACATCACACAGTTTTACATCACACAGTTGAAGTTGAAGAGCAAGCACTATGCCCAATGTACATGTATACTACCCACAAGTAACACAGTAACAGAGAAGTTTACCAGCAAACTTGCAACATTACATTTCTTTTTTCAGGAATGCATCAATAGGAATATCACAAAATTAACCGTCCAAGGAATAAAATTGCATCAATCTATGAGTTACAGTACTAATGTATTAAAATACATTTTCATCATAAAATGTACGCCTAAAATGTAAATGTACGGAGAATTGGAGCAATGATTTACAGTTTGTTACTGTTGATCAAATAATACTTTTTTGCTCTGAATAAATTAAATTGAATACACATTATCACAGTTATAGTATAATGACAAAACTTTCAAGTTTAAAACACTTTCTAATTTCCTTCCACAAACAAGTGAAAACACTTCTTTACTTGTACATGAAATGTATTTGTAGTCAAATTCCATACATACAAAAATGTATTTATTTGTTCATGTACATGATGAAGTCCATACATGTAGTCAATGTTGATTGAGGCACATCACAGGCATGGGAACTGATGGCTAGAAAAAAGTGTGGAAATTCGAAAGAAAGTCTGAAAATACCTCACCCTACATGTACCTCCAAATTAAATTAGCGATCACCTGTTCCAACAAAGTGTGCTGCTTTTGGTTTTTGTTTTTTTTGGGGGCGGGGGAATTTTACGCAAAAAAGTTTGAAATCAGCCAATTGGAGGAAAATTCACATGCCTGACTTTGTAGTCTGTCACAATACTTGACCTTGACCTCAGATCCACCTTCACGGTACGACCAGCATTCGCACCCAGTTTGACAAGCTGACAGGGATGTCTGATTTTTACATTGTCTTCAGAGCCAGACACATTGTGCGACGTGCTTTCAAGCTCAGTGCTCATTCGCACCCAGTTTGACAAGCTGACAGGGATGTCTGATTTTTATGTTGTCTTCAGAGCCAGACACATTGTGCGACGTGCTTTCAAGCTTAGTGTTCATTCGCACCCAGTTTGACAAGCTGACAGGGATGTCTGATTTTTACGTTGTCTTCAGAGCCAGACACATTGTGCGACGTGCTTTCAAGCTCAGTGTTTCATAGTCTTTGGGATGGCTGAACTGTTCAGCAGTCCCATGTGTACAGAACCATATTCACGCTACAACTTACATTCACATTCCTCTGTCATAGTCCTCAGAATGGCATCCATGTCTGGTAGTTCACTGTGTTCATTTACACATGGTGTATGGTAGAACTGGCATTCACACGGAGTCTCTCACAATTCCTTACTATAAAGTTGAAAGGGTTCTTACACCCAGAAGTGCATTCTATGCTCGAGATCCTCTACCTTCCTCGTATCAAGAATAACACCCACTGGGTTCCATTGCTAGCTGTCATCCCAAACATCTAATTCTCCAAAACTACACGTATGTGTATACATGTATTGTATTTTGTACGCCCCAGGGCAAATTCCACAAAACCACTTATGACAATCAGATACTCAAGATAGACTCTTTTGCCAATATCATGGAAACATTCTTCCTGTGGTATTAAGACATGAGGCACTATGCTTTGGTAATATCACAGAAACTTCCATCTTTGGCACAACCATCACAAGCAATATAACTGTCAATATCACAGATATGTCTGCCTCTCTGAGATTGTGGTCTTTATAGGTAATATCTTTGTTCAATATCACAGGCACTTCCATCATTGGCACCGTGTGCTTAGGAACTTATACCAATATCACAGGCATTTCCATCACTGGCACTGTGTGCTTAGGAACTTACACCAATATCACAGGCACTTCCATCATTGGTACTGTGTGCTTAGGAACTTACACCAATATCACAGGCACTTCCATCATTGGCACTGTGTGCTTAGGAACTTACACCAATATCACAGGCACTTCCATCATTGGTACTGTGTGCTTAGGAACTCACATGCTGCATATTGTCAACATAACTGGAACTTCCATCTCTAGCAATGTGGCCTCACATGTTATATATTGTCAATATCACAGGAACTTTCATTGCTGGCAATGTGACCACTCATGCCTCCCATTGTTCACATCACAAAAACTTCCATCGCTGGCAATTTTATCTCACAGGTAACACTGTATCAATACCACCAGGAACTTCCATCAAAGGAAATTTGATCTCACAGGCTGAACTTTGTCAACATCACAGTAACTTTCATAGCTAGCAATGTGATCTCAGGCACTATGTGTTGTCAACATCACAGGAGCTTTCATAGCTAGAAATGTGATCTCAGGCACTATGTTTTGTCAACATCACAGGAACTTTCATTGCTAGCTATGGGATCTCAGGCACTATGTTTTGTCAACAACACAGTAACTTTTATAGCTAGCAATGTGATCTCAGGCACTATGTTTTGTCAACATCACAGGAGCTTTCATTGCTAGCTATGGGATCTCAGGCACTATGTTTTATCAGCATCAGAGGAACTTCCATCGCTGGTAATATGATCTCACACTCTACATTTTGTCACACTAAGATCTGCTGCTAACATACTACAGTCAGGCACAATAATTCCTGTTTTTATAAGAGAACTGTCCTATTTCATGTCTATTCCATTGATCCTCGTCTTCGGGCTTTAATTCGAGAAGAAATCCGCTGAAAAGAGACAAAAAGTCTTCAGATTTTGTTTGCATAATTTGCATTAAGAAGTCATATGTTTACTGGTGGATAACAGTGGATTCTGCAATCACCATCAGCTTCTTGAATCAAGTAACAGTGGATGTGACAATTCCCTTCAGCTTTTGATATCAAGTCTTTAATCGGTGTTGCCTTGTGGGCAGGCCCCTCATTAACAGAATATCCAAAATTCAACCAACAGATGGACAGACAAAGCAACTTACAGAGCTGCCTATCACACCTATCATAGACAAACATTCATTTTAGTTTCTCTGCCACCAAAGAAAGATGGAACTTGTGAAAACAATTATAACAAGTAATTATTCATAAATATACTGGATGAGTTGTTAAAAGCAAAGGAAACAACTGCAAAAGAACAATAAAACAGTTTTAAAAGTCACACAAGGGTGAGGATTTGTCATAAAAACAAAGTAAAAACAAAACATGGAAGGTGAAGTGTTCAATATAACAAACTGAATTACAAGTAAGTAGTATTGGTGATATTATTAGCTAGGGAAACAGTACCTTAAAGTGTGAAACACGTAAAAATCAATGTTGACCATGTCTGTGAGAACACTGTATTGTAATACTGGTATATCAGAATGTGCTTTCCAAGCCTATCCCCATATATTACTATTTCAATAACAGAAGGAATGATAAAAAATATGAATTAAAGGGAATAATAACATAATCATTAATTTTATACAAAAATGCTCATAGATGTTATCAAGATGACTGAAAGGAAAAAAGGGCATTTGGATTGGCCAGCCTTACATTTACAGGGTATTGGCTTGAGCATGTCACTCTGTGAGCTTTGCCTGTCTTTGCCATGTTTTATTGACCCTACCTGTCTTGTTTAAGTCTTGGAAATATTTTGTGGACTGTAAATCTTCATAATTTCGCTACACCCCATAAACTTCTCTCAGAATTTTATTTATTTATTTATTTATTTATTTCACTAATACGATGGCAGCCAGCATTATAAGTGGGAGGAAACCGAGCAGAGCCCACGAGAAACCCACAACCATCCGCAGGTTGCTGGCAGACCACTCTGAGAATGTTTAAAAATACTGCTTGCAGAGATGGTTGAAAAGTTAGAAGAATTAGGGTATATCTATTCTTTACTGTATTTTCCTTTGATGGGGACACTGCCTGCCTAAAACAAGACAGTTCAAGCAGTGTACTTTTTTTATTTTTTTCCTTCTTGTCTCTGAGTATGTACTGATGTGCTTGTAAAATAAAGACACGCCTTAAATTACCTCAAATTTTGACAATGCTCTAAATTGCTCATTTTTCCAGATTCTGGAAGTTCTGTCGATTTTAGACAGGTGTAATGAAGGTAGGAGGATATCCTACTGAGATAATGCAAATTTTTGCACCATCTCATGACCTTTATTCGCTGCCAAAAATGCTCCGTTGGGGTCGAATTTTTAGGTCATTTACGGTACATACAGATGTATAACAGCGAAGATAATAGTAACGAATCGTGTTTTTACACAGCAGAATTTACTTGTGCTCTTGGTGAATCATGTGCGATCACACCCATTAGGTGGTTCCACAGATCAGCTTTTCACAAAATAGAAGGAAACTAATTTCTATATTTCCGCTACTATGCGCCATTATCAGGAAAATGAAGATGGCATAAACACAGTATCCGAAATATAGATCAACAACGATGATTTCAATACTAGGGGGTAACTTGAAATTTCCTTCTGTTTTATTACATCCGTCAAACTGCTACTTGGCTCGTGAATTATAATGAGTTGTTTAGAATAAGCAACAGGAGCAAACATGGCCGTGACGATAGCCCAGAAGAATTTGTCTTACATCCCATCATTCACAGTCCTGATTTGGGGACCACCGCTCGTCCTTTAAACAAAGCAGCACATGTATACTATCTGATTAATTAACTATAAGGGAAAAAAAAAACATTCTGAGAAAAAAAAACACACACACACCAAGGGAGTTTCAAAATCGAACTCTTTTGTCATCAAAGGTAAAAACAGTCTAAATGTGTAATGTGAATAGTTAAAAATCTTAGGCAACCTTTGTTGACATTGATTTACTCATGACTTTGACTACTTCCATTTTTTTTTTTCACCAATATGACATCTGGGAGCACCTCAGGGCATCCACACAGAAATTGGTTTACATTAATCTATGAAATCTTGTGACTGCTGACTTTAGTCAGTTTTACTTCGAAACTCAAAGCATCACGCGGTATCCACATCTGTTTATCTACGTGTGGCTGCTCTCAGTCATTCACAGCTGATCACTGCGATGCACGGCATAAAACATGTCACATAAAGGTCACCTGGATGTGTCAATGCTCACAGATGCTGCAAGTTGCCGTCTACATACAGGTATACATACACCAAAACTCCAAATGGTCTCAAACTTATAGGCTTTTCAAGGTGCAAATCTCACATTTTCCAGTCTACTTCGAATAAATATTGTTATTCTACAGTTATCCAAGCCCTTCACCAGGTGCTCATGATCAAAAGGTTCAAATGTAAAATTTTTGGTTACATAACTCGTTAACCCTTTGACAGGTAAGTTCATGCCAGACAATGCTTAGGATGCCACGAAACACAACACAGTATGGAGTTTTGGAGACTACTATCTTCATGTACGCTGTACATATGCCAAGAAACAACCTTTTTCCTCACCAGTGATGTGCCTCCTGCTCGGTACGCCTGTACCCTCTTCTCCGCCAGCTGGTCTGGTTGCATGTTTGGGAAGATTTGCTTGTAGATACGAAGGTTGTCAGGGATACCTGTTAAGCCCGCACTGGGGTGGGGATGAGGGTGAGAACGAAAAGGTGGTGGGGGCGACTTTGATGTAGAAGACTGAACTGAGTGCACTGTTCTGAAAACAAAAATGCATACTTTAAATAGCTGTTAAAAAAAAAAACATACATCAGTTCACGACATTCAGACAAAAAGATTTATTATTAGATTGGAGTTTGACCTCTTTTTCAACACACTTCTGCTATATCACAATTCTGTCTCTGTCCAACCCTCTTTCGTGCTGCCTCAATGAAAAAGTACCAGACACGACACCACACCCACTCATGTTACATTGACACTCATCCAACAAGTACTTGCTTCTCTTATGCTGAGCACCAAGTGAGGTAGAACCAAGAGTACTGATGTTACAGTTTAGGTGTGACTTGATATAGAATACCGTTTTTTTATGTCTAACTGACATAGAAAACCAAGAATATCCAATACAACCCAGAAGGGAGAAGGGAAAGATGGTCAGATCGGGCTTAGAGGGACTTTGGAAAACGATACAGCTAAATCATTTAAATTTCTGGGCAGAGCTTTCAGGGTATCTTATACATGCATGAGTGAAAAATTACATTTACATTTAAAAAAAAAACCATGGTGATTTCAAATGATGTGGATGAAAGTATTACCCTATGCTTGGATTTAGATACAGATATTTATTATATGAATACATGAATATATGAATATATGAATACATGAATATTTATACACAAGCAGCCCTAATAGAGATAATAAATGTTGCTGTAGAACTGAAAACTAACCTTGTGTGCTTGCCCAGTGAAGGAGCACTTGTAGAGGCATGAATCTGAGGTACTGTGGATCTCCTGGAAGAGCTGACGCTGTTGTTGTTGTTGTTGTTGTGGATAACAAACTCTCGGTCCTCATGGTGATGGGATGAAGGGTCATGTAGGAGAGCTGATGCATGATGGGATGGATAACCGTTTTCGCTGTCGTCCGATGAGCTGCTTGATGAGAGAAGTTTTAAACTTTGTAATTTACAGGATTCAATATCTCTGATATTCATGCAACCTTGCAAAACCCATAGATACACAAGTACATGTACATGTATTTTATTTATTTATTTGTTTGATCACTAATACAAAACCCTAAAAGTTATTTATTTATTTATTTGATTAGTGTTTTACGCCGTACTCAACAATATTTCACTTATACGACGATGACCAGCAGTATGGCGGGAGGAAAGCAGACAGAGCCCAGAGGGAAACCAACAACAGGTTGCTGACACACCTTCCCGTGTACGGCCGGAGAGGAAGCCAGCATGAGCTGGACTTGAACTCACAGCGACTGCATTGGTGAGAGGCTTCTGGGTCATTACGCTGCGCTAGCATGCTAACCAACTGATCCACGGAGGTCCCGTATGTACATGTAGATATAAAACAAATACTTGTATATCACGATCAAAATGATCAGTTTAATGTGGTCTGAAGCTGAGTGGATCAACTTTTATGTTTTGATTGATTGATTGATTTATTTATTTGATTGGTGTTTTATGTGTACGTAAGATTTATTTGATTGGTGTTTTACACCATACTCAAGCATATTTCACTTATACGATGGCAGCCAGCATAATGGTGGGAGGAAACCTGGCAGAGCCTGGGGGAAAACCCACAACCATCCGCAGGTTGTTGGCAGACCATGTGTATGTAAGAATATTTTACTTCTACGATATTCACTTCTACAACAACAGCCAACATTATCATGATTTTTGTGAAAGGAAACCACATAGAGCCCAGGGTAACCCATATCCATCCACAGGTTACTAGGCAGACATTCCAACGTATAACCAGAAAGGAAGCCAGTATCAGCTGGACTTGAACTCACAGCCACCATGTTGGTGAGATGGGGTCATTGTGCTGCACTAGCATGCTAGCCACCGGGCCACAGAGGCCAGTTTTTCTTTTGTAAACCAAACTTCAGGCCATAAAAGAACAAATATAATTAATATATTATATTTCGTAATATAATTATGACACCTTGTATCTGACTGAACTTTATACCATAATCTTAATTTCTGAGGACGACTTTTTCAATTACACAATCGCTTACTTGATTACAATGTCAATGATGTACCTGTAATTTTATATGGTCTTCATGTCAGATGGCACGAATCTCCTTACCTGTTGTAATGCTGAATTGGTATTGGTTTGGAAGCCGGAATGAGGTTGAATGGTTGGATGTTAGCTATTTGAATCATCTCATCTGCAAATTGAAAGGATAGATATAAAAAATTATTTGTTTATATATTTTTGCATTTGACTTGGTTATTGCCTTACTCAGGGGGGCTTTCACTATATGTAGGATGGGGTCAAGGACGTGGGTGAAGACCACAGGGGCCTTGAGTATTAATTTTCCTCTATTCATCAGGTAACAGACAAACCTGCTGATCTAAAGCTGCGGCAAAACCAGAAAGAGCTGGATTTGAAACAGCAACCTCACTGGTCAAGGGTTAAATCAGCTGTGGAAAGAACAGTACATTCCACGAGACAAATAAGCCCCAGAGACAAATAGTGAGTGAGTGCTTGGGGTTTAACGTCATACTGTTTTCAGTCATATGACAACAAAGGAATTCTTAGAGTGCATGTAATGTGCCTCCTTGTTGCAGGATAGATTTCCATCACTCTTCTATCTGGTGTTGGACACAGACCCCCATTACAACTTCCGTTTTTCGGTAGGGACGATTGTAGTTCTGTGAATTTTAGGGTATAAAGTCTTTTTTTGCTCCCAGGCATCCATTTTTGGTGCACAGGTGCATGCTTGGTATTAAAATGCTGGAAACTGTCTAAACTTTGAGGAGGTATGAGCTTTATTGATGAAAGTTTGAAATTCTGGGTGAGAGGACACAAGGTGTGAGGTAGTGATGAGGCTGCGAGTGACGTCCCCTTGGCGTTGCTAGGCACGCCTCCCAGCTGCCGGCATGGAAAGGTCCAGATTTTGACGGTCAACCTATGTCAAGATTTTTATGGCTTCTTTCTCACAGGCTGGGCCAGGTATGCACTAAAGCTTATTGGCCACGGAATGTTTGGGACTGAGCTACAGCGCTAGACGTTAACATTGTCGCTTATGGAAAATTAATGGGGGTCCGAGGCCTGTTGCTTCAATGGGATGACTTACTGAAGGCAAGTAAGCTGCACCGCTCGACCCATTTTAGTGATATGGGTCAACGAGTCGTTGCACGATCCCCTTCATGCAGAGACAAATACAATCTACAGTATAAACTGTGAATCTTTCTTTGACCTTCTTCAACCTTTTCACTTGTTTGGAAGGATATTCAAGCATAATATGAGAGCATTATTCTATCAACTAGCTGCTAAAATTGTATTTTTTGTAAAGTCCTGAAATTGGTCATTACAATCAATGTAGTTTTGTTTTCCAAAATCAAATTAAAAACATTCACTAACATTCATATGCAAAAGGTTGAGGAATCAGAGTATTAGATCATGTACTTAATTTTCTTACACGCTTCCATTACCAATTTTTTTTTACACATCCAATGATTTTTTTTTTGATTGTTGTTTTACGCAATACTCAAGAATATTTCACTTATATGACAGCAGCCAGCATTATGGTGGGAGGAAACCGGGCAGAGCCCAGGGGAAACCCACGACCATGTGCAGGTTGCTGACAGACCTTCTCACATTCGGCCGGAGAGGAAGCCAGCATGAGCTGGACTTGAACTCACAGCGACCGCATTGGTGAGAGACTCCTGGGTAATTATGCTGCGCTAGCGCGCTAACCAACTGAGCCACGGAGGCCCCCATATCCAATGAAAATCACCATGTCTACACGCACATTGTATGTAACTCGATGCATTCAATACAGAAATCAGTTCCATTCTCATGAATATGATTGGTCACGTTGGTGCCAAGAAAAAAAATTGGAGCCGCAGGGTATACAATCTGACGTTACTTCATGACACTCTGAAGCTGGCATGACAACAGTAGATACGTAACCACTAGTTAAAACAAGGCAGTCAGATACCACAGATACCAGAAATGTATAATTATTTGTTTGCTTGGAGTTTGGCATCACTGTAAACATCATTTGGATCAAAATCACCATACACAGTGTCTCCTTGTAACAATTTGTTACTAATGTTAACGTATTTAACAGTGCTGCCTCACTGAAATGCTATCTTGAAGATACTCAGACATGACATAATATCCAGTCCCTGTTTACATGTACATACTAAGACTGAGCCAATCAATACTTGGCCATCCTCTCCAGCCGTAAGTGGGAAGGTCTGCCAGCAACCTGTGGATGGTCGTAGGTTTCCCCCGGGTTCTACCCAGTTTCCTCCCACCATAATGCTGGCTGCCGTCGTATAAGTGAAATATTCTTGAGTACAGCAAAAAACACCAATCAAATAAATAAATAAATAAATACTTGGCCTTTCGTAATTTTTCAATCTTTTTGCATGTTTGCAAGGTGTTTATTTCAGCACATCCTGAGTGTATTTTTCTTGACGACTCTTTTTATGAAGCCCTGAAATTGGCCAACCCAACCAGTGTTGTTCTGTCTGGACCCATACATGTGCATAAATGCGTCTGAAAGTTGCTCTTTCATATGTGAAAAGGCTGATGAAATAGGGTAGCTGTTAATACCTCATTACTACCTCAACACCAAGGTTTTACACTGCTGCAACAATATATGCATGTACAAAAATGGGTCACCCAAATGTTGGTTAAAAACAAAAAATATGGTAAACTTTGTGCAGTTATTATGTAAATGTATATTTGTATTATTTTTTTTTTTTGGAACATCTGATGGAGGTTGGACAAACCTGGATTTGTGAAGGTAGGCCGTCCATCCAAGCCAACCAAAGTCCGCGCCACGTTTGGGGTTCCTTCGTGCAGCGCCACCTGCAAGCGCTGACGGATGTCATCCTGAGTAACAGCACGCTGTAAGTCTCCAGATCTCACCAAGGCCATGAAGTTCTGGTACGGAGGGCCCTGGGACAACTAGGATAAACGACATAATACAATACTCACTATAGTGAGTCTAAACGTCAGACATGTGTATAGCACCCTTGAACCATAAACGGGCACTCCACGTTGATGTTACACCTTACATTGTTGTTCTGTAAAACCATACTCAAGAATTTTTTCACGTTAATACACCAAGGTAGCAGTTCAATAAATACTTTTATTTATTATATTATTATATTTATTATATTAATATAATATTTATTATATTATTATTACATTATATATTATTTATATTGAATTACTGAGATTTAAAAGCAGAGTCCCTGAGATACACTAACAAACTTTCCCCTCGGAGACCCAAACATGTGACCCAACACAACGGTGGAAGACAAGTGCTCTTCAACTAGAGTTTATAGACTTCACCCAAAGCCACTCGAGCGTCATCTATTCATTAATCTTTCCAAGGCCCCATGAACAGGGGGAGCAAATTTAAAGATATCGAAAAAAAAAAAAAAAATATTCCTGCCGGCCAAATCTGGACTTGAACTCACAGCGGCTGCATGGGTGCCAAAATGAATACAATGGTTATGATACATAAATGTACATAGACAAAATGGTATTGGTACAAGGGATAAGACCATATACTTACTGTATACATATTTAAGTAAAGACTTATTTCTTCATCTGTGACCATAATATTTCATGCAAAACGTGTTCTGCTTTTCACCCACACATGCCAGAGTAATAAATATGAAATCTGACACTTCTCCATCTATTTTACATAAGAACTGTTAGATTGCTCCACTTACAAAGTAGGAAGCTTCCCTGTCAACCTCATCCTTCCGTTTTCTTACGTCAGCCATTCTCTGTAAGAAACATAAGAAACGATTAACCATATTTATGGGTGTGTACTATATCATGCTGCTTTCCTAGTACTTGTCGACCTGAGACTCCAAGACATTTACGTCACAAATTTAATCAAACGGTAATAAAGTTATCAAGAAGAAGAATTTTTTTTTTTTATCTACATATATCTCTTTATTATATTAAAGGCAAAGAACGCTCTAGCATGAAGTACATTTCAGATGAAAGACCATTAAATATTGTCTGGGAAAATAGTTTGATTTATATTTTCAGAATATTTTTCAGCCTAATGAAATGCATTTCAAACATTGGATTCTAATGTTGCCTTGTTGCACTAGCATGAAGTACATGTCAGATGAAAGACCATTAAATATTGTCTTGGAAAATAGTTTGATTTATGTTTTCAGAATATTTTTCAGCCTAATGAAATGCATTTCAAACATTGGATTCTAATGTTGCCTTGTTGCACTAGCATGAAGTACATGTCAAATGAAAGACCATTAAATATTGTCTGGGAAAATAGTTTGATTTATATTTTCAGAATATTTTTCAGCCTAATGAAATGCATTTTAAACATTGGATTCTAATGTTGCCTTGTTGCACTAGCATGAAGTACGTGTCAGATGAAAGACCATTAAATATTGTCTGGGAAAATAGTTTGATTTATGTTTTCAGAATATTTTTCAGCCTAATGAAATGCATTTTAAACACTGGATTCTAATGTTGCCTTGTTGCACTAGCATGAAGTACATGTCAGATGAAAGACCATTAAATACTGCCTGAGAAAATAGTTTGATTTATATTTTCAGAATATTTTTCAGCCTAATGAAATGCATTTTAAACATTGGATTCTAATGTTGCCTTGTTGCACTAGCATGAAGTACATGTCAGATGAAAGACCATTAAATATTGTCTGGGAAAATAGTTTGATTTATATTTTCAGAATATTTTTCAGCCTAATGAAATGCATTTTAAACATTGGATTCTAATGTTGCCTTGTTGCACTAGCATGAAGTACATGTCAGATGAAAGACCATTAAATACTGCCTGGGAAAATAGTTTGATTTATGTTTTCAGAATATTTTTCAGCCTAATGAAATGCATTTCAAACATTGGATTCTAATGTTGCCTTGTTGCACTAGCATGAAGTACATGTCAGATGAAAGACCATTAAATACTGCCTGGGAAAATAGTTTGATTTATGTTTTCAGAATATTTTTCAGCCTAATGAAATGCATTTCAAACATTGGATTCTAATGTTGCCTTGTTGCACTAGCATGAAGTACATGTCAGATGAAAGACCATTAAATATTGTCTTGGAAAATAGTTTGATTTATGTTTTCAGAATATTTTTCAGCCTAATAAAATGCATTTGAAACATTGGATTCTAATGTTGCCTTGTTGCACTAGCATGAAGTACATGTCAGATGAAAGACCATTAAATATTGTCTTGGAAAATAGTTTGATTTATGTTTTTAGAATATTTTTCAACCTAATAAAATGCATTTTAAACATTGGATTCTAATGTTGCCTTTTCCGACCTTTTTTGGACTAGTGATGTCACTCAAGCTTTTTGCCACTTGACACACAAAGATTACTACATTTCATCATTCAAAATTAATCTTCATTTAGAGTCATAAACAAATCTAACAAATGGACCTTGTCACAAACTATTTCAAGCCAGAACTATTGCTGTGACGTCACTGACACCCTCTGGGTCCCAACAGACCACCATAGAATCTGGATGTGACGTCACTGACACCCTCTGGGTCCCAACAGACCACCATAGAATCTGGATGTGACGTCACTGACACCCTCTGGGTCCCAACAGACCACCATAGAATCCTATGTTTTAAATGCATTTTAGACCGTTATAAAAATTCTAAAAAAATAAATCAAACTATTTTCCTGGACAGTGTTTAGTGGTCTTTCAATTGATAAATTTAGTTTAATGTTTTATTGTTTTTTTTTTTTGCCCTTAAGGTTTTATGCAGTAATATGTAAAAAATGTTTTACTTGTTTGATGTTTGCTTTTAATGCCATACTCAAGAAATGTTCAGTCATACGACAGAGGTCAGTTTTATGGGTGGACAGGACTGTAGCATGCCTGGAATAAACCACAGACCGTTGCCAAATTACAGACGAATTTTCACCGCATATGGTCACAATGGCTCCATAAGCAGTAAGAATGAGGGAATTTAAAAACTGCCCTTCCATGTTGAGGTTGAAGCCAGATGGTCGGAATACAACATCCAGAGGACTCCTCTACGAGAGTCCCCAGGTATTGACTTAGGTAAACGTATTCTTCAACCTTTTCACATGTTTAAGCATATTCCAAGAGCATTACTCTGTGTAGACTGATAAAACCATACTTTTTGTGAAGCCCTGACACTCGCCAACCCAATCAATGTTGTTTGTTTCCAGAATCAAATGAAAAACGTGCATAAAATGCACTGGAAGTTGCTCATTCATATGCGAGAAAAGGGCGACGGATTAGGGTAGTTGTTTCTTCAGTACCCACCTTGGCTGCTCTCTCCATGCTGCGCTCCTCAGAGAAACAGGGGATGCCGTTGTTATGTCTTCCCTCGTATTTACTAATATACAGTGGCTCCTTGGTCTTCATTCTGTCCATCTTCAGTATGTTTGATCCGCTCTGTTAACAGATTCCACACATCTGGTTATACATAATCATATGAATGTAAACACAGATTTATTTGCCCTCAAAATTCACCTGAAAAAAATGCATTTTAAGGAGCAAATAAAGATCATAGAATACTGCAATTGGTGCCAGTATGGTCCAGTACGATAACATCCAGACTTGCAAAAAACACCTCTAAAAAACCTCTAAAAACAAATTTCTGAGGCTAATAAAACTCTCAGAATTGGGCAAACTGAATAACTGAGTCATGGAAGAAATTTCAGATCAAGTACAGAAATGATTAAAATTGTGTACATATTGTTCACAGACATGTCAGATTTCCAGGCAATTTCCAGCATAAATTTGAAGCTTCAGCAGAAAAAACTAGAAAACAAGTGCAAATACAAACTTTAACTGACATAGCATACGAATCAATTACCACATAAATCATATTTCTTTCTTTTTTTACATTTTTCTTACAGATTTATCCATCATAATCCAGTGTCCAATGAAGACAGAGGCAGGATTAATAGACTGAGGAATAAAGCAATTAGCTAAGTACAATTATACATGGAGTGTATTAGTTTTAATTAGTTTTCAGCACCACAGCCTTCGCATATCATCCTCAATAAAATATATATATATATACAGTGTACACACACATGCAGTACAAAGTTAGCAATCTGTGATTAATAGCAAAATGATATTGTTACATGCGCGGCTAAAGAATAATTAGCCGTTTAATTCATCATCAGTCACGTTTTAGTAGAAGCTCATGTATTAATTCAGCAAAAGATCTTCTGACATGTAGAGAACATTTGCACTTTGACCCTTCCTATTCTGGCCAACCTTCTTGTAACAACTTGCTAACACTACATTAATTTTGGTCTCTTAGATTGCCCTGATTTTCAGTTACATATATAAGTACAACAGCTAATGTTGCACCAGTTTTGCTTGGAATGCTCCAATAACTTTAAAATCTCTGGAATATGAACATGTTTAACTTATCTTTACGTGCATAGATATTGTCAATACAGATATACTTTAACCCATTGTCTTATGTTTTTTTCTTTAGGCAATATCAATTTTATTTTGCTGATAGTCCTCTTTCTCAAGGTTTTTTTAAAAGTAAATATGTTTTTCACAGGAACAATAGCTAGGAAAGTCTACATTCCTTTCCAGATGTGATGATTTTTCACTTGTGTTTGTATTTTTACACCTTCTTCCGATATTGAAAAAAAGACTCATTTACCACTCATATTTACAGGTGAAAATCACCAGATTTACCAACGACAGTTTATACACTCTAATGCAAGATTAACGGATTCATAACATAAAAAGTCAATGCACCTAAGATATTTACACATATTTGTTTATATAAATATTGTTTATATAAACACAAAGCAGAATAGAAACAACACAGAGTTTAGAAGTGCAGAGATTATAGTTTATTCTCACAAGAGTCAACCCACAGCATTTGATCAAACCCTGTTAACAAATTAACATAAATCATAAACAATATTATCAAAATCATAAACATAAAGAAATCAAGCCAATATTAATCCAAGACACCTGAAACAATCACCTCAATGTTCTGATTCAGTTTGGCTGATACAGTTACTTTAGTTTTTCTTATCACTAATTGTTTATTAAATGTGAGCCATTATGCATTATGTTACGCTGTTTAAGTTTGATTACTCCCATATTATTTTTAATTAAGTAGATATCTTAGTTGGGGCGTGTATGAAGCCTCAAATGGTTTTCTTCACATGCTTTCTGATGCTAATCACATACATGTATTTACATCAAACATTAATGAAATATACTGCTGCATGGTTTCATTAAATGGACAGAAAAGTCAAAGAGGTAATTTCAGCCAGAGGAGGTTGGTCCTTTACAAGGCTACAAAATGTAGGTGTAACAAGTTTTCTCATTTAGATCCATCCATAAACATGTAACTGATAATATTCTTGTGTACAGCATTGAACACCCATCAAACAACTGAATAAAATAATTCCATGAACCAAACAGAACATCGAGGCGAGGTGTCATTTCTCAGATAAATCAGCGGCAAAATTAACGTCAGACATCGCATGAACACTGGATTACAAAAATTAGAATATTACAGGTATAATCTTATCTCACAGCAGGTCCACAGCAACTACAACAACATCATTCTCCATACCAGTTCTCGTCTTCACTGTACAGAAAGGTATCCGTATCCCTGTCATCAAAGTCTATCCACGGTTTTAAGGACAGTGTATGTTCTTTTGCACTTTCAGCCATTCCATCATGTCCGTAACACAAGACGATGTCAATAAAGAAACCATGATCTCCAAATGTATACATCATTTTTGCTCACATCCAGTTTTCATTCTATCAGGCTTTTTTGGCAATTCTAGGTTCTCCACAAACTTCAGCCAAGGTCTTGTAAAACATTGGATCTGTGAAATTCCAGGATATCCAAACACGATAATTCGGTAGTCACTCCAAATATCAACCTGAATGTCTCATAACACCTTGTTTCCCCTGTTCCATGCTTGTCTGTCGAGCAAACAGTAGCTCCAATTTCATCTACCTCCATATAACAGTCTCAAAAACATCCACATGGCTGTAGTTCTTATCACAAAAGCTTCAACCAAAATCCAATTTTAATTTCAGGTTAAAGCAATTTTCCGAATTCTCACAGTCCTCACATATAGTTTCCATCATAGAAGTCCCAATCAACATTCACTTCCAATTTCTGTACAAAGCAATTTTCCACATGATCACACTCCAAAACATCTACTATATAGTTCCCATCACAGAAGATCCACCAAACATTTAGTTCCAACTCAAGGTTCAAAGCAATTCTTCTCATGGATTTGCCAGAATATCCACTACTGTTCCCACAACGGGTTTTCCAACCATCGTCCAGTTCCAATAGTCCAGTTTACAGGCTTACAAATATCAGCTGGTCCCAAACCAAGATTCTCTAAATATCAGCTAACTCAATCACACAAATCAATTCCAAAGTCTCCTCACAAAAAGCAGTTCCAATACCAACTTCCGCAAAGATCTAATCCATTAGTCTCAAACAACATTTCCGCAGTGTATTGACCCAGAAGCCTCTCACCAATGCAGTCGCTGTGAGTTCAAGTCCAGCTCATGCTGGCTTCCTCTCCGGCCATAAGTGGAAGGTCTTCCAGCATCCTGCTGATGGTCGTGGGCTTCCCCCAGTGACTGCTTGGTTTCCTCCCACCATAATGCTGGTCGCCGTCATATACGTGAAATATTCTTGAGTACAGCGTCAAACACCAATCAAATAAATAAATAAATCAAACAACATTTCTGCTTACTTAATCCTGAAATCCATGCCACATCAAACTTGCACATGTGATGGAACTGTTCAATCTTGCATCACTATAATGCTTCAATCTTTCTGCATGCTGGCAAGCTGTTTATTCAAGCGTATTCTGCAGGCATTATTCTGTGTTGACTGATAATATTATACTATTTGTTAAACTGACCAATCCAACTAATGAAGTTTTCTCTCCAAAATCATATTAAAAATATGCACACATTGCAATGAAATTTGCTCTTTCATATGTAAAAAAAACGTTGAGGGTACCATTTTACATGTACATGTGGCATAATTATGGAGCAAACCTGTACATAAACCAAACATCAACATCTTCTTGACACACATAATGATAATTTTAATTGAAGTATTCAGTGTTAAATGATTGACCAAATCAGACAATGTCTGCCACAAAGAAGAACTGGAGACAAAAGCAGCAATCTTCATGAACTTCTCAGTTAATTATATTCACACTACACAATTTTCACACTTTATACAATTAGACATAATTCAAAGTACTGTAACAGGTTACCAGAAAAAGGAACTTTCTACCAAACTGCAATTCATTCATGAAACCAGATAGATCTGACCTGTTTAATACACAACACCAAGCACCTACTCAATGGCATGTTCAAATAGCTATTTAAAAAAAAAAAAAAAAGCCTTGAAATGCCTTAAAGCTCCAATTGCACAAATTACCCCAATTCTTCCAATCTTGCAGATTAAACATTTGATCTAAAACTATGACATAGGTTCATCTTATATATTAATAATGTAACCAAAACAACATAACCGAAAATCTCTCCCTAAACCCGAACGGCAAATCAATTCACAACTCAAAGCTTATGGTATACGATGTAGTGGCTTTGTCTCCACTGCTTTCATAGAGACACACTTCAAAGACAATGCTAAGTGATCTGCTTTATGTAAAGGCTGAAGCTGACCAAGCCCAGCTTTAGTAGCCACTGATCGCTGAGGGTTGTAGGATTTCGATTCACTACCTCGCTTAATGATCCTTCCTTTGACTGTTGTTAATGGTATGAAATCCTCCGCAGGTTTCACTGAGCCCAAGTAACCAGACAAAGGGTTCAAGACCTGAGTTGAAAAGTATCTGGTTTTCTCTCCAATTCCCATCAGTCTTCCAGGGAATGTTAAGCTCTTGGATAGCCCTTGCCAAGGTGTAGTGGTATTGAGTTGGTTTGGTTTGTTTTCATCATGTAGCTGTAGTCTCACGTCTTTAGACACCGACTGTGATGCTGGTGGGAAATTGCAGTTGTTTATTTCTTGCAAGGACAACGGTTTGGAAAAATCCTTAACAAAACGTAGCTTTGTGGTCTCTCGGCATTGCTTGTGCTTACACGTAAATTCCCTCTTCGCTAACAAGTCTTGATCTTCTGCTTTGTTCTTGGCACTGTTCTTCTTTGGAGATTCAGGCCTATATTGATCATATCTGAAGGAACTTACAGTTGATACCACAGCATTCTTGTTTCCAAATTCTGGTGACGACACCAAAGCCTCTTCTGAATCTTCAGACTCTTGCTGAGCAGATATCAAGGGCAGGTAACCTGCAATGCCCTTTGACAATCTTCTGCTTTTTGAGGTTTGTTTGATATACCAAGGGGAGCAACTCTGTGCAATTCCATAGGGCATAAGTTGAAGATACTGTTCATTAGACGATGTTTCCTGCTCGCCTTGTTGAGAGCTGGACTGTGCTTTCAGCAGACCTTTCAATCCCACAGGCTGCAGGATTGAAATAGAGAACAAAGAACGCTTATCTTTATATTACGCAGTTCTGGTCAATTGTTGCACTGAGTACAAGCCGACTTCCCCCAAGATTTAATGGATGAGAATTTGCACAGTTAAAGATTACGTCCTACAAGAGGCTATATGGTTTGAACATCTACACTTGCCTATTTTTTGTTGGACTGGTGTTTTGTATTGAATTCACAAAAATCTCTTTTATACGATGACAGATGGCTCTATGGAAGCAGGAATCTCAGCACATGGCCTCCAACCTGATCACCGTTCCTGACATTGGCCTACAGCCGCATCGGCAAGAGCCAGGTTTGAACCCACAACCTCAATGGTGAACAGTTATTCCTCTTCCAAGGACAATCACTCATTTAGGGACATGGACATGGCCTAAGAGAGATGCATTAGCACAAGCTGGATTTGAACACACTGACCAAGGCAGAGTTGCCTTCCTGGGACAGCCTTGGGACAGCCCTGGGACAGATAGCATACCCAGAGAGAACACTAAGTGTAAACAGTTTTTAAATACTTTCATACCTCCATGCAAATGCAATTTGATTTGGGCTGATGTGTCAGTTCGAGTTTGGTGTAATCTTGTCAGCAAAGATTTCTGACAAAATCACTCAATAAAACTTTTAAAAATTGGAACACGCTTTCTTACCATGACTGTTAGGATTAATTTTAAAGAACAGCAATCTATTTAGGAGACTGCCCGGCACATTTGTGTGTTTCCCAACAGACTATTCTGGAGTAGAATGTTTTTGTTCAGCGAAGATCATGTTGAAAGGCACAGTACAATCGAAAAACTATTGTACTCATATCCAATAATGAACTGTCCCATGCATTTGTATATACCCTTTATCCAAAACTAGACAAACTACATGTATGGTTTTATTCAAATTTAAATCACAAACTACAGATCTGTATGGTAATTCAACATTATGGGTTGGGGATGTTACGTGTAAGGCAAAGCTAAATTAACAAACTTTCAGTTTCAGTTTCTCAGTCTAAACCAGATGTACTAAAGCATGCAAAAAGCAGTCTTTACCTGGAAAGTAACATACCAAGTATCTGGTGTTGTTGTTGTTAGCGTCCACAATGTTACACGTATGTAAGGAAATTAAAGCTAAATTTACAAACTTCCCTGAATCTAAAAAAAAATTACGATGTTGAATATGCGAATATGGCACTGATAATCACAGAGTTAACAGTAGTCAGTTTCTCAGGCTAAACCCAATGTACTGAAGCATGCAGAAAGCAGCGTTTAGCTGGAAAGTCGACATACCAACTTTTTGTTGTTGTTGTTAGAATCCACACCAGGGATGGCTGGTAACTTGAACGAAGACAACATACAAATACAAATCAGTTAGTAAAACTATATGCACTGGTGTATGGTGGACCCCTGCATCTATAGTCACACAACTTGAAAGTGAAAGTGAAAGTTTCATTACACATGTTGACTTCACTCTATAACTTGCATAATCACCAGAAAAGTGAGAAATTGCTTTGCAGTCCTGGCAGTATAGGCTAGCTAAAGACTGACGAGGACTAGAAAACATTTTGCATCCAAGTGAAGCTGAGATACAATTTTAAGTAGTCTGAGTCAATCGTGGGCTAACCCATTTAGCACATACCGTGTTTTTCGAACAACAAAGTATCAAACTCAACAAGTTGTTCAATAGAAAATAGAGCTTCCCTGTGTACTATACCGAAATCCTGTTGAATGATTGGTTGAGCACGGTGAGAAACAAAGACGGTATGTGCAATTTCAGGTGAAGCCATGGTGAAAGGAGAAGTGGAATTTGCTACTATTTAAACATTTCCATGAACAGTTAGAATAAAACTTTAGCTGAAATAATCTAACAAGAGGCCTGACTCCGCAGGTTACACACTGTATGACCATTTGCCAGCTATAACACTCTGTTTTGACTCTGTATCAATGCTATAGTATACTGCATGACAAACAAGCGATCAGGCAATATCCTTGAATAACACTATTTTGTAAATGAAGTCTTTATGTCCATTCTTTCTCTAAGATTTGTCATGGATGAATAACTGAACAGAATTAATCACTCTGTTCAGGTAAGCAAATTGTAACAGTGTTTTCTGTCCGCTTCACAGAGGGGAAAATAGTGTTAGTGGTATAAATTATAAACAGATACCCACAGGCATGTAAATTCAAAGGCAATTCAACAATCAATACATTTACTGCATCCAAATGTACACTGTTAGGTGGAAACTTCAGATAATCCAAAAACAGAAAGGATTAAAAGTTAGCTTAGAACAGAAGAGCTGCACACGCAAGGGAAACAACTCACTGTGACAGTTTTAGGGCGATAATCATCAGAAGCTGGAATTTTCTTCGGTGAAGACTCTCGCTTTTGTCGATCTTTGTCACGCTGTTTCTTTGATTTACGTTTCTTTTTCTTTTTTGATTCCGTCTGTTTCATCTCTGGTTCAGACTCACTGTCACTGTCACTTGAACTGAAAGAGCCAATGGCATATGTATTGATAGTACTCAATGGTCTGCACAAAAATTACCTTGTCAAGGCAAAAACTACATGCAGAATACTGGAAAGAGGAGTACTTGCAGCCCTGGCTAGGTCATTCAGCAACCTATCAGAATTTGATCAGTTATGTCATAGGGAGCTGAGGGTATATTAACGGAAACTCGAGGACGAGCTACACAAAAAGGTTCAAATCGTTTTCTCCTGTGACGTGGCAGTGCTTGTGTATTACATAGGTGTTTTATGAGCGCACGTACACAAGATAATAAGACAGGTGGACATCTAAGGATTCTCCCAAGTTCATGCAGGTTGAGATGAGACAGGATGGAGGATCACACAAAGTAACGCAGCTACAAGGCTTACAGCAGCTGCCAACGGCGCGGTCTGGCTTACAGACCCCACTGTGCGAGATGTGTGTTCAATCTAGCAAGTACTGTAAACTCTCGCCTTTTAATTGCATTAGTTTGCAAGAACACCCACCCTGTCAGGTCCATGTCTGCGTGAACCTATGCCCACTCATCTTAATGTGACATTACAAAGGAACAAATGAAAGAGTTTGTAGCTGTGGACCACTTTATTACCTCGGCTGGAAGGAGTTTTACGAGTTTCCCATTGAAAGCTAATTCAAGTCAGCAACCCTCTGCTTAAAAGGCAGGTGCTTTAACCACTGAGCCACTGCAGTGCAGCCTATACAGCTTGAACCTGGAATGCATTTTGTTTGATTGATATCTATAAACCAGGTTGGGGAGCCTCTGTGGCTGAGTTGGTTAGTGCACTAGCGCAGCGTAATGACCCAGGAGCCTCTCACCAATGCAGTTGCTGTGAGTTCAAGTCCAGCTCATGCTGGCTTCCTCTCCGACCGTACGTGGGAAAGTGTGTCAGCAACCTGCAGATGGTCGTGGGTTTCCCCTGGGCTCTGCCTGGTTTTCGCCCACCATAATGCTGGCCACAGTTGTATAAGTGAAATATTGTTGAGTACGGCGTAAAACACCAATCAAATAAATAAATAAAATATAAGCCACACATATACAGTGAAACTGTGGCAGTGTATGACAAAACAATCAGTCATATGAATTAGGAAGAACGACCACAAGCCTTCTAGTACTTACTCAGAATCCTGCAGAGCGTGGCGGACATTGAGCTGATCCAAGAACTCCAAGCAGTCATCCATGTTGTCAGGGGTGATGGCATCACACAGATCAGTGACATCATCAAGATCTGCTGAAGTGTCAGTGGACTCTTCTGATTTCCAGATTTCCTTCTTAGGCTGTTGCCTGAGTGGAGTTATCTTCTCCTGGTCACTAGAGGGCTCTGCTTCTACATCCATAAGCTTCAATATTGACTGGGTGGTCTTCACCACAGGTGTTGTTTCCTTGGCAACCAAATCCTCTGTCTTCAGTTTCGACTGAGAGCCTGTTGAACAAAAAGATGATAATTTCAAACACATGCACATATTTGCAAGCACATGTATCTAGCACAACTTGGCCTTTTTTGTAACACACTTCAAACATAATTGGATCACAGTAACATACCCTCCCTCACTGTAAGTAACTACAAAACAATCACCACAATAATAATAAAAATTTAAAAACAAGTCATTGCAATTAAACTTTTTTAACCTAGATGTATATCATCATTGAGCATAACATCAAAGGAAACAAGGGATTTATTTTAAATTACTATATTAATTATTATAAAACTATAGATATACTACAGACATACATGATTACGTGTGGACTCCTGACATCCTACTGGAACTGTTGCATTATTACAATTATCATTACGTATTATTACACATACAACAGCAACTTGAGGTTTTCAGCCAATTTTCAGCCAAAACTGATGAATTCTATGAGTGGATGTGTGTTGTGTGTGGGGGAAGGGATGGGGTGGGGGGTGTAGGTACTCATTTCAAATGTGAAAAATGTGCTTTGAAATCTGTGAGTTTTTTAACTCTTGGGCTTTTGTACTCCATGCACAGTTAATTCACAATATTAGAAATCTGTGATTAAGTCATTTCAGTGTACAGTTAGTATTCACATCGTCAACTGATTAGGCCTACTACTGGTGATGGACCCGTCAACAGCAGCAATCCGTGCTTCCTCACAATGTTACAACAACAACAACAAGTTGGTACAGACAAACTGTGCACGAAACGGTGCTGTCACATTATCCACAGTGATACAAAGTTGACAACAAGTGTCCCACCATGCCGCAAGATCTTCTTCGGTGTTGGGCTTGGAGCTTTCAACATCTTGTCAATCTTGTCACGACTGTTGTTTCGCGACACTGGAGCATGAGGGCGTTTCACTGAGTGAGGTGCGCGTAAGAGCGACGTCAAGTCTTCAACTTCCTTAGCCTGCGGCGTTTCTATTCCAGACTCCTCCCCATAGTAAGCTGCCACTAAAAACTCAGACAGAGAATCAGCTACATTACCGTCTTTATTGGTTTCCATGGCAGCCGGCGTTTCCATGGCGTTCTGCTGAATGGCCTCCTTCGAAACAAGCTGCGGAGCTTTCTGCAGGTTTTGTCTCAAAGCAAGGAACTTCCCTGCAGAAAATCCACGTGACTCTAAAATCTGCCTCGTGATGAACCGTGTTAGCTGCTGTATGACTGTAGCATGGAGCCTGCAATATAAAGTAGACATCTCAGTAACAATTCATTATGACTTCAAAACCATGGAAGACCATTAGCTTGTCTGCAAACAGATGAAGCACTGGGGTATTCTCACGGCAATGCCATACCACAGGCAAAGCCTGTATTTGGTCACAAAATTTCATCTATGACCAAGGTACTCATCTGACATGACTGGGAGAATTCCATTAGGTTTAGGAATTTGTTTTTATCTTTCTCTGGATTGTAGAACAATATCCTACTGGAAAACAGAAGATTTCAGCACCGAAAGTAATATTTCCAACCTTATTGTGCCATAAGTCATCAACTTCCACATTTCACACATGGAAGAGCATACCTGTAGGATGGGCATGTGATCACTGAATGACTGATGTATACCATAAGTCGACAACTTCCACATTTCACACATGGAAGAGCATACTTGTAGGATGGGCATGTGATCACTGAATGACTGATGTATGCCATAAGTCATCAACTTCCACATTTCTCAAATGGAAGAGCATACCTGTAGGATGGGCATGTGATCACTGAATGACTGATGTATACCATAAGTCGACAACTTCCACATTTCACATATGGAAGAGCATACTTGTAGGATGGCCATGTGATCACTGAATAACTGATGCATGCCATAAGTCATCAACTTCAACATTTCTCACATGGAAGAGCATACCTGTAGGATGTGCATGTGATCACTGAATGATTGACGTATGCCATAAGTCATCAACTTCCACATTTCTCACATGGAAGAGCATACTTGTAGGATGGGCATGTGATCACTGAATGACTGATGTATGCCACAAGTCGATAACTTCCACATTTCACACATGGAAGAGCATACTTGTAGGATGGGCATGTGATCACTGAATGACTGATATATGCCATAAGTCATCAACTTCAACATTTCTCACATGGAAGAGCACACTTGTAGGATGGGCATGTGATCACTGAATGACTGATGTATGCCATAAGTCATCAACTTCCACATTTCACACATGGAACAGCATACTTGTAGGATGGGCATGTGATCACTGAATGATTGATGTATGCCATAAGTCATCAACTTCCACATTTCACACATGGAAGAGCATACTTGTAGGATGTGCATGTGATCACTGAATGACTGATGTATGCCATAAGTCATCAACTTCCACATTTCACACATGGAAGAGCATACATGTAGGATGGGCATGTGATCACTGAATGACTGATGTATGCCATAAGTCGACAACTTCCACATTTCACACGTGGAAGAGCGTACTTGTAGGATGGGCATGTGATCACTGAATGACTGATGTATGCCATAAGTCATCAACTTCCACATTTCACACATGGAAGAGCATACTTGTAGGATGGACAGGTGATCACTCAATGACTGATGTATGCCATAAGTCATCAACTTCCACATTTCTCACATGGAAGAGCATACTTGTAGGATGGGCATGTGATCACTGAATGACTGATGTATGCCATAAGTCATCAACTTCCACATTTCTCACGTGGAAGAGCATACTTGTAGGATGGGCATGTGATTACTGAATGACTGATGTATGCCATAAGTCATCAACTTCCACATTTCTCACATGGAAGAGCATACTTGTAGGATGGGCATGTGATCACTGAATGACTGATGTATGCCATAAGTCATCAACTTCTACATTTCTCACATGGAAGAGCATACTTGTAGGATGAGCATGTAATCACTGAATGATTGATGTATGCCATAAGTCATCAACTTCCACATTTCACACATGGAACAGCATACTTGTAGGATGGGCACGTGATCGCTTAATGACTGATCTATGCCATAAGTCGACAACTTCCACATTTCTCAGATGGAAGAGCACACTTGTAGAATGGGCATGTGATCACTGAATGACTGATGTATGCCATAAGTCATCAACTTCCACATTTCACACATGGAACAGCATACTTGTAGGATGGGCATGTGATCACTGAATGACTGATGCATGCCATAAGTCATCAACTTCCACATTTCTTACATGGAAGAGCATACTTGTAGGATGTGCATGTGATCACTGAATGACTGATGTATGCCATAAGTCAACAACTTCCACATTTCTCACATGGAACAGCATACTTGTAGGATGGGCATGTGATCACTGAATGACTGATGTATGCCATAAGTCGATAACTTCCACATTTCACACATGGAAGAGCATACTTGTAGGATGTGCATGTGATCACTGAATGACTGATGTATGCCATAAGTCAACACCTTCCACATTTCTCACATGGTACAGCATACTTGTAGTATGGGGATGTGATCACTGAATGACTGATGTATGCCATAAGTCGACAACTTCCACATTTCACACATGGAAGAGCATACTTGTAGGATGGGCATGTGATCACTGAATGACTGATGTATGCCATAAGTCGACAACTTCCACATTTCTCACATGGAAGAGCATACTTGTAGGATAGGCATGTGATCACTGAATGACTGATGTATGCCATAAGTCAACAACTTCCACATTTCTCACATGGAAGAGCATACTTGTAGGATGGGCATGTGATCACTGAATGACTGATGTATGCCATAAGTCGACAACTTCCACATTTCACACATGGAACAGCATACTTGTAGGATGGGCATGGGATCACTGAATGACTGATGTATGCCATAAGTCGACAACTTCCACATTTCACACATGGAAGAGCATACATGTAGGATGGGCATGTGATCACTGAATGACTGATGTATGCCATAAGTCGACAACTTCCACATTTCACACGTGGAAGAGCATACTTGTAGGATGGGCATGTGATCACTGAATGACTGATGTATGCCATAAGTCATCAACTTCCACATTTCACACATGGAAGAGCATACTTGTAGGATGGACAGGTGATCACTGAATGACTGATGTATGCCATAAGTTGACAACTTCCACATTTCACACATGGAAGAGCATACTTTCAGTGAGAGCCATGCACATTTTAACCCTAATTCTTCTAAAATTACGGACAGATATTAGTCATGTTGAAAGTAGAATATCAAAGATATTGCGCTGTAAAGGTTGATTGCCATAAATATTGTTCGAATGAGAGGTGAAAATGATAACATCATCACTTCCCCCTTTTCGAGAGAAATATTTATGGCATTCAACTTTCACTGTGCCATACTCTATCTATTATTTATATTTCGACGAAATCATGATTTTGTGTATTTGAAAAAGTTTCAGCAATGTTTTTGGCTATAGATTGTTTTTATTTATATCTAACTCCAGCCAATAAGAAATCACTTTTATCAGTGAAGGACATTTCACCTTTATATATATAATAAATTACATTACTTTACCAGCATTTTGATATGAGTAAAGATATGACCATGTTGTTTATCAGCCAAGTGAAAAAAAAAAAAAAGATGAGGATATCACTCTTGGTGATCCATGAATCACTGGAGCATGCTCGACAGATGAGGAGATCGCTCTTAGTGGGCCATGCATCACTGGAGTGTGCTGGACAGATGAGGAGATCACTCACGGTGATCCATGCATGACTGGAGTATGCTGGACAGATGAGGATATCGCTTTCAGTGATCCATGCATCACTGGAGTGTGCTGGACAGATGAGGAGATCACTCACGGTGATCCATGCATGACTGAAGTATGCTGGACAGATGAGGATATCGCTTTCAGTGATCCATGCATCACTGGAGTATGCTGGACAGATGAGGATATCACTTTCAGTGATCCATGCATCACTGGAGTATGCTGGACAGATGAGGATATCGCTCTCGGTGATCCATGCATGACTGGAGCATGCTGGACAGATGAGGAGATTGCTCACGGTGATCCATGCATGACTGGAGCATGCTGGACAGATGAGGATATCACTCTTGCTGATCCATGCATCACTGGAGCATGCTGGACAGATGAGGAGATGGCTCTCAGTGAACCATGCATGACTGGAGTATGGTGGACTGATGAGGATATCGCTCTCGGTGATCCATGCATGACTGGAGTATGGTGGACTGATGAGGATATCACTTTCAGTGATCCATGCATGACTGGAGCATGCTGGACAGATGAGGATATCACTCTCAGTGAACCATGCATGACTGGAGCATGCTGGACAGATGAGGATATCACTCTTGCTGATCCATGCATGACTGGAGCATGCTGGACAGATGAGGATATCACTCTTGGTGATCCATGCATCACTGGAGCATGCTGGACAGATGAGGATATCACTCTCGGTGAACCATGCATCACTGGAGTGTGCTGGATAGATGAGGATATCACTCTCGGTGAACCATGCATCACTGGAGCATACTGGACAGATGGGGATATCACTCTCGGTGATGCATGACTGGAGTATGCTGGACAGATGAGGATATCACTTTCAGTGATCCATGCATCACTGGAGCATGCTGGACAGATGAGGATATCACTTTCAGTGCAGTGATCCATGCATGAATGGAGCATGCTGGACAGATGAGGATATCACTCTTGGTGATCCATGCATAACTGGAGCATACTGGACAGATGGGGATATCACTCTCGGTGATGCATGACTGGAGTATGCTGGACAGATGAGGATATCACTTTCAGTGATCCATGCATCACTGGAGCATGCTGGACAGATGAGGATATTGCTCTTGGTGATCCATGCATGACTGGAGCATGCCGGACATTCTCTCGCTGTATTGTTACATTTTAACGACTGTAAGCCAAAAATTTTTCACAATTAAAACACCAATCAAAAAGGGTGAATAAAAGTAGTATATAGGATGAAGAAACACCAGGATCAAGAAATCTGAACTTAAGACAGCTAAGACTTTTGAAACAGTTTACACAACTATACCTTGGATTCTCCTGTAACATCTGATAATCCTTGACAGCCTTCACTAACGACTCCCCCATGTCACGAAAGTCACACACATTGAAATGACGCGTCCCCGACCTGAAAAAGTGAGAACACGTCTTAACATCACTTAACATTTGGGGTTAGAATCACATGGTGAATAACACAGATAAAGGCAATGCATTGTGTAAAATACAGGTTGTGTTTTCTGACATCACTTCCTGTTCCATCAGTGATCCCAGTGATCCCAGTGTTGTTTAAAACTTCTGTACAAAATTTAGTAGCTGTGGCGGTGGTGTAAACTGAAGGCACATGCACTATGTAGAGAGAGGAGGAAGCGCTGTGAGCAGTATGTACATTAGGGTGTACTAACTTGTTGATTGTGGTGCCGCTGAACGTGGCCTCCAGGGTGAAGCTGTTGAGAACCCTCATCTGTCTCCACATCACCACACGCCCCGTGGACTCCTTACACCGACGGATTGAGAATTTACACCCTTCAAACGTGAACATCTCTGGAGACTGGAAGAAGAGTCATATTTGTGAGAATTTCAATAGTAGCTGAGTACCACATGTAGTTGCAACATTAGGAAGCTTGGTTAATTTATCTGTATGCAACTATCTGCCAGCAACCTGTGAATGGTCGTAAGTTCCTCCCGTCTCTGCCTGGTTTCCTCCAACCATAATGCTAGCTGCTATTGTCTAAGTCAAATATTCTCGAGTATGGTATGTAAAAACCCCTACCAAATAAATAAATACACTAAATAGGAAGCTTGGACTCCGTATTAAAATAAAAGGCACTCCAAACACACAAACCTCTGCAACATCTAAATGAACAAATCAACCATCACAGACATCGGGACAATGCTCTACATTTGTGTTATATCTTGCAACGGCCAATAATAGCTCCAAAAAAAACAAAAACATGCGTTTTGAGCCATGTGCAAATTACAACAAAACTGTAATAAACTGCTGATCAAGGTAAGGCTGACCAAATTTTTATCCAGCCAAATGAGCAATATTGCATTAATATATAATCAATGTCATTTGTTCCACTGTCATATGGGAATTTCTGTTAGGTGAATTTGTGGGACACAAGACAGAGAATAGTCTGTTCACAATGGGTGCTTTCTTCAACAGTTAATATGGTGTTTGCTGATTTGCTTAGGTTTAACATAGCTTTCAATACTATCTATTGATTTTTTTTATTCAAGGCTAAGTGCCAAAGCTTAAGAATTTTCACCATCCTCCTTTTCAACATTCATTTCCTCATATACTGGGTTCATACAGCCATTGGGTTTTAAAATTCCACAAAAAACCATGATATTCCAGTCCATTATTACAAAAATTCCAGGATGCTTAAGAGTTAAATTCAACCTGCCAAATACATGGAACAGGTGTTAGGTGGGCGTGTCAGTGGAAGTCAAGCAAGCATGGAACAAGCAAGTTGGAATGATCGCATAGCGTTTACCTATACTGCCGAATACATGGAACAGGTGTTAGGTGGGCATGTCAGTGGAAGTCAAGCAAGCATGGAACAAACAAGTTGGAATGATCGCATAGGGTTTACCTATGCTGCCGAATACATGGAACAGGTGTTAGGTGGGCGTGTCAGTGGAAGTCAAACAAGTATGGAACAAGCAAGTTGGAATGATCGCATAGGGTTTACCTATGCTGCCGAATACATGGAACAGGTGTTAGGTGGGCGTGTCAATGGAAGTCAAGCAAGTATGGAACAAACAAGTTGGAATGATCGCATAGCGTTTACCTATGCTGCCGAATACATGGAACAGGTGTTAGGTGGGCGTGTCAGTGGAAGTCAAGCAAGCATGGAACAAGCAAGTTGGAATGATCGCATAGCGTTTACCTATGCTGCCGAATACATGGAACAGGTGTTAGGTGGGCGTGTCAGTGGAAGTCAAGCAAGCATGGAACAAGCAAGTTGGAATGATCGCATAGCGTTTACCTATGCTGCCGGATACATGGAACAGGTGTTAGGTGGGCGTGTCAATTGAAGTCAAGCAAGTATGGAACAAGCAAGTTGGAATGATCGCATATGGTTTACCTATGCTGCCGAATACATGGAACAGGTGTTAGGTGGGCGTGTCAGTGGAAGTCAAGCAAGCATGGAACAAGCAAGTTGGAATGATTGCATAGCGTTTACCTATGCTGCCGGATACATGGAACAGGTGTTAGGTGGGCGTGTCAATGGAAGTCAAGCAAGTATGGAACAAGCAAGTTGGAATGATCGCATATGGTTTACCTATGCTGCCGAATACATGGAACAGGTGTTAGGTGGGCGTGTCAGTGGAAGTCAAACAAGTATGGAACAAACAAGTTGGAATGATCGCATAGGGTTTACCTATGCTGCCGAATACATGGAACAGGTGTTAGGTGGGCGTGTCAGTGGAAGTCAAGCAAGCATGGAACAAGCAAGTTGGAATGATCGCATAGCGTTTACCTATGCTGCCGGATACATGGAACAGGTGTTAGGTGGGCGTGTCAATGGAAGTCAAGCAAGTATGGAACAAGCAAGTTGGAATGATCGCATATGGTTTACCTATGCTGCCGAATACATGGAACAGGTGTAAGGTGGGCGTGTCAGTGGAAGTCAAGCAAGTATGGAACACGCAAGTTGGATTGATCGCATAGGGTTTACCTATTCTGCCGAATACATGGAACATGTGTTCGGTGGGCATGTCAATGGAAGTCAAGCAAGTATGGAACAAGCAAGTTGGAATGATCGCATAGGGTTTCAAAATTATGCTTTCAAAATTATTTCAGTCATCTCACTTTATAGCCTGAACTGATCAGCACTTAACGTCAGACTCCAAAAATGATATCATGTCTGTGGTATCAAACTGCTACGTTATACAACGGTGTCCAGCATTATAGTGGGAGGAAAAGGGCAGAGCCTAGGGGAAACCCACGACCATGCGCAGGTTGCTGACAGACCATCCCACGAACAGCCAGACCAGAGAGGAAGCCAGCCTGAGCTGGACTTGAACTCACAACGACCGCATTGGTGAGAGGCTCCTGGGTCATTACGCTGCGCCTGCGCACTAACCGACTTCAAGGTTTTAACTTTGGTTAAATATTTCCACAGACATTTATGCCATCATCAGGAAACAGCTTTGTTCTGTTTGTACCTGAAGCTAATCAGCGGATCAAACAGTACTCCTTATGGTTGGTCGGTTCTAGTGCTGATATACTGCATGCATAATGCTGCCTGACTAAATCATCATCACCAAGACACCAGACATAGAGCTATAGAGCTATTAAGGAAGAACATAGACTGCCAATTTTACATTCTTAGGTATAATCTGAGTTTCCTATCACAATTTGACATGGCCTTTGATCTACATGTACAGGTACGTGTAAAATAATTATTTATTTATTTATTTGATTGGTGTTTTACGCCGTACTCAAGAATATTTCACTTATACAATGACGACCAGCATTATGGTGGAAGGATACCAGGCAGGGCTCGGGGGAAACCCATGACCATCAGCAGGTTGCTGCAAGACCTTCCCACTTACGGCTGGAGAGGAAGCCAGCATAACGTGGACTTGAACTCACAGTGACTGCATTGGTGAGAGGCTCCTGGGTTGTTACGCTGGGCTAGCATGCTAACCAACTGAGGCACACGTGTAATTAATGTACCTTAATACCTCAACCTTTTCGCATATGAAAGAGCAACTTTCACTGCAATTTATGCACACTGATAATTAGATTTTGAAGACAAAAGTACATTGGATGAGTTGCCCAATTTTAAGGCTTCATAAAAACTATAATTTTACCAGTCAACACATAATAATGCCTTCAAAATATGCTGAAATAAACGCCTTGCAAACATGCAACAAGGTTGAAGATTAACAATATGCTTGTGTACAACATGTATACCTTTGTTGACATGAGCCAAGGGAAAATCCTTTCATTAAGGAAGCTCTTGGCTGTTCCAACACCCTGGTCATCCTCCCCTGTATTGTTGCCATACATGAAGACATTGTGCTTACGGCTGTGACCATGGAGATCACAATACAGGGCAATCTGGGAGATAAACAATAAAGCAATCACAACCAACTAAACTACATGTACACAGTGTAAAGCAGTTTTTATTTTCATTATTCACAAAACAGAAACTCTGCAATGGTATAAAATGTTTAGCATGTGTTCCTTTTTTGTAAACCAAAGCCAGGAAACATTCCTGATTGCCATCAGTGGTATGATTTCCCACAATGTGCAAGGGAACTTCATGTTAGAAGATACGAAACAAACACAGCGTAACATCAGATGGTATAGTTTCTATCTTGTTCATACCGAGACAAGCGGATGGGCCTATGAACAGACATGGTGAAAGCATATTACCTTCAACCTCAAATGCTCAGGAGATAAAAAGTAAGCTCCCCTGCTCTCACTGTTTGAGGGGAATTCCCCTAAATGAGCCATAAATTCCCTCCATGACTAATTAGCCCATTCTTCCTGATTCTGAGATTTCTGTTGATTTTAGAAAAGTATTTTGAGGTTTGCTTGGAACATGGGATGATATTCAACACCAAAAATAATATTTTGTGACATATATTGTTGCCCCTAAAAACAGACTTTTGTGGATGAAATTTAAGGTCACATAGGGTCGTGACAATAAGCAGATGACGATGGATTCTCATGTGGCAGTTTGTGCAGTGTAGTGTTTATTCATGGCCACAAGTCTTCTGTACAGCACACGTTGGAAAGTTCATCAGTTACTTGCCAAAGGTCGGTGGCTTTCCTCTGAAACTACCCCTTCTTAAACTAACAAAACAAGCCAGCAATGAACAACGAAAATAAACTCTTGCGTTGAACTATCAAACAAACAAATAAATAATTAGAAAATAAAGTTAGTCTAGCTTACCTCCCTGTCTTGTGCCATCTTATCTATCATGGTCTTAGTGTACCAGACAGTGGGAAAACTGTCCTTCCTAGGGTGCCGGTAGTTACGATTTAAGTCCCGCGCCGCCAGAGAACAGCGGTAATTCCCCACAATCACTCCGTCAGGATTCAACATTGGCACGATTTTGAATATAAACTTTCTTCTCAGCTCCTACAGTACAAGAGCATAATTAAAAAAACTGTGCAAGTTATGGTCAAGTAATTATCTTTTTATGTATTTGGTTGAAGTTTTTCTTTAAAAACTCAAAAACATATCATTTGTTTGAACAGAATTCGATAGGTATAAATGATAAAATGTGCAGAAAAATCTGAACAAAACAACCACCATAAACGTTTACGAGAACTTGAAACTACAGTGAACACCCAGGACCTTACCTTGGCCACAGGGTCATTGCTAGTAATAAACTCCAGGACCCCCTTCATCATCCAGCTGGCATTGGATTCCCCAGGGTGAACCCTTCCAGTGATTATCACACCTTTCTTGTCTTCATCTTTCTCACCTGTTCAACAAGATAAAATATTGAGTCATCATTTGAAATTTGAATAAATCTATCCAACAAATTCTGCAACAAGTCCGGAAGTCCACGTAAGCTGCCAGATAAGGACAATGTCCTGCATCAAGTAGTAAGTTTACAGGAACCAACTATTTAAACACCAGACAAAACTGTCATGTCAATCACACTGTAACTGTTTAAAGTTGGTAGCTGGAAAATTTGCCAGTTACGTTCTGCAACCAAGGTTTGCACACATTTATTCGTATAAAAACTCAGGACATTTCAGGATATTTTTTGGACCATTTTCCCAGAGATTCAAGGTTCAGTGAGCTACTTATTGGTTACACTCCACAACACTGGAGTGGGAGTCATTAAATCAACTGCCTACCACTTTATGGCAAAGGCAACGATGTTGCAATATGACAGAACTACCACTTTATGGCAAAGGCAACGATGTTGCAATATGACAGAACTACCACTTTATGGCAAAGGCAACGATGTTGCAATATGACAGAATATAAAGCCACTAAAGAATTGTTTGGATGATCCCTATATCCTGTATTTCCACTTAATGTGTTATCGAAAAAATCTTTCAAAACAGTATTTTTCTGATATGCCGATGACCATTTTTTTCAAAATGGAAGGTGTAAATTTAAGCATTTTTTTAGGATTTTTCAAACCAGGAAAAAGATTTCAGGATTTCCAGGAAGCACATCAACCCTGTGTAACAGTTAACTTAAAAAATTTTTCAAGGCTGGCTTCGAGGAAATTTATAAATGGACGTTTAGCTGAAAAAGATTACAAAGTTAAAGTCAAAGCAAACACTAACATGAAGCATGTATCAGATGAAAGGCAATTAAAAACTGTCCACTAAAATAGTCGATGCATTTTTAAAATATTTTTTCAACCCAGAAAAATGCATTTGAGCTTTGGATTGTACGGATACCTTAACTGACCATATTGGGACAAGTGATGTCACCATACTGGGACCAGTGACATCATCATATTGGGACCAATGACATCACCATATTGGGACCAGTGACATCACCATATTGGGACAAGTGACGTCACCATATTGGGACCAGTGACATCACCATATTGGGACCAGTGACAACACCATATTGGAACAAGTGACGTCACCATATTGGGGCCAGTGACATCACCATATTGGGACCAGTGACAACACCATATTGGAACAAGTGACATCACCATATTGGGACCAGTGACATCACCATACTGGGACCAGCAACATCACCATACTGGGACCAGTGACATCACCATATTGGGACCAGTGACATCACCATACTGGGACCAGTGAGATCACCATATTGGGACCAGTGACGTCACCATACTGGGACCAGTGACATCACCATACTGGGACCAGTGACATCACCATACTGGGACCAGTGTCATCACCATATTGGCACCAGTGACGTCACCATATTGGCACCAGTGACATCACCATATTGGCACCAGTGACGTCACCATATTGGCACCAGTGACGTCACCATATTGGCACCAGTGACATCACCATACTGGGACCAGTGACATCACCATATTGGGACCAGTGACATCACCATACTGGGACAAGTGACATCACCATACTGGGGCCAGTGACATCACCATATTGGGACCAGTGAGATCACCATATTGGGACCAGTGACGTCACCATATTGGAACCAGTGACGTCTCCATATTGGAACCAGTGACGTCACCATATTGGCACCAGTGACGTCACCATATTGGCACCAGTGACGTCACCATATTGGCACCAGTGACATCACCATACTGGGACCAGTGACATCACCATATTGGGACCAGTGACATCACCATACTGGGACAAGAGACATCACCATACTGGGGCCAGTGATATCACCATATTGGGACCAGTGAGATCACCATATTGGGGCCAGTGAGATCACCATATTGGGACCAGTGACGTCACCATATTGGGACCAGTGACGTCACCATATTGGAACCAGTGACGTCTCCATATTGGCATCAGTGACATCACCATATTGGCACCAGTGACATCACATCAGGTATTTGCCACTTAACACACATACATGTCACCGCTCAATTTCATTGTTTTAAATGCACATACATGAAAATCTATGAATGCACTCGCCAAATGGACGATGAAACAGCTTAATGTCACTGATACCATCTGGGTCCCTTCACACAATCAAACATTCTGATATTTTAAATCCATTTTACTTGGTTAGAAAAATTTCTAAAAAACCACAGATAAAACCATCTTCACAGACAGTGTTTAATGGTCTATTATCAGATAATACCCTTCATTTCGGTGTTTTTTTTGGCCTTTATGTTATAACATATAATAATGCTATTAAAATAACATGTATAACTTAACTTGATCTGCAAGTTGTCATGATGCAGACAGATACCAAAGTACAAAACAAAAGGATTGAACTACTATGTTTTTCTTTTTCCCTTAATACTTGCTAGATAGACACCCTATAGCAACTTACTGAAGTCAGAGACAGTCAGAACAAAGCAGGAGTTACCCGCCCTTGTTTCACACAGCACATCTTTCTTCACGCACTCTGAGCGACTGCTGTCCTTCGCTATCGCGTCCACGTCTTCTCTCAGGTCTGTATAGGTGTATGGGTAGCAGTGAGCCAGGTAACATGAGTCGTTACTGTTAGGGAACTCCTGGAAAAATAAAAAAATATCACACCATGATGTAATGATAGGGGTGCCGCATGGAGTCATATGGGGGACAAACCTTTACATTACAGAATAACAACAAAATTTCACTTTATTTACATCCTTCAGATGAATTCTGAAAATATTTTAAAAATGTTCTTTTTTTCAAACTTAGGCTTTTAACCCCAAAAGAAAATGTTTGTATTACATGTACAAGTGGGTTTTGTGGACCATACTGATTGTGTTGGTATACAGGTGTCATACTCTGTAGCTTAAGACAAAGACCCACTTCATCAAAGAGCCTCGTCTTGATCTGGCAAGCAATTACATTTCGATCACTCCAGCATAAAAAGTACCCTCAAACCCTCATTAGAACTTAACAGTACAAGTACATACATGTAACGCTGGCATCGGAACATAACTACGAAATTCCCCTCATTAGCAATGAACAGTGTAAGCACATAACACTGCCATTTCAGCATAACTAGGGAATTCCCCTCATTAGCAATGAACAGTGTAAGCACATAACACTGCCATTTCAGCATAACTAGGAAATTCCCCTCATTAGCAATGAACAGTGTAAGCACATAACATTGCTATTTCAGCATAACTAGGAAACTGCCCTCAATAACACTGAACAGTGTAAACACATAACACTGCCATTTCAACATAACTAGAAAATTCCAACATTAAAAGGAAATTGCCCTCATTAGCATGAACAGTCAAAGCATGTAAGACTGACCCTTACTACCCTTTACTATAAACAATGAGAGGCCAATAACACTTGTTTTTTGTGAAAAGTAAAATGAAATTTAAATACACAGAGGAGATAAATAACAGATATTTACCATTTCCCATTCCATCAAGAAATAGGAAATTCCCCTCCACACACATGTAAACAATGGGCAGTGGAAATTCCCCTCCACATACATGTACACAATAGGGAGTGGAAATTCTCCTCCACACACATGTAAACAATGGGCAGTGGAAATTCCCCTCCACACACATGTAAACCATGGGCAGTGGAAGTTCCCCTCCACATACACGTAAACAATGGGCAGCGGAAGTTCCCCTCCACGTAAATGTGAACAATGGGCAGCGGAAGTTCCCCTCCACACACATGCAAACAATGGGCAGTGGAAATTCCCCTCCACACACATGTAAACAATGGGCAGTGGAAGTTCCCCTCTACACACATGTACCTCCACACACGTAAACAATGGGCAGTGGAAGTTCCCCTCTATACACATGTACCTCCACACACGTAAACAATGGGCAGCGGAAATTCCCCTCCAAACACATGTAAACAATGGGCAGCAGAAGTTTCCCTCCACATACACGTGAACAATGGGCAGCGGAAGTTCCCCTCCACATACACGTGAACAATGGGCAGCGGAAGTTCCCCTCCACATACACGTGAACAATGGGCAGCGGAAGTTCCCCTCCACATACACGTGAGCAAAGGGCAGCGGAAGTTCCCCTCCACATACATGTAAACAATGGGCAGCGGAAGTTCCCCTCCACATACACGTGAGCAAAGGGCAGCGGAAGTTCCCCTCCACACACATGTAAACAATGGGCAGCGGAAGTTCCCCTGCACATACACGTGAACAATGGGCAGCGGAAGTTCCCCTCCACATACACGTGAACAAAGGGCAGCGGAAGTTCCCCTCCACATACACGTGAACAATGGGCAGCGGAAGTTCCCCTCCACATACACGTGAGCAAAGGGCAGCGGAAGTTCCCCTCCACATACATGTAAACAATGGGCAGCGGAAGTTCCCCTCCACATACACGTGAGCAAAGGGCAGCGGAAGTTCCCCTCCACACACATGTAAACAATGGGCAGCGGAAGTTCCCCTGCACATACATGTGAACAATGGGCAGCGGAAGTTCCCCTCCACATACATGTGAACAATGGACAGCGGAAGCTCCCCTCTACATACATGTAAACAATGGGCAGTGGACAAACAGAACACTGATATTTATTTAGCTACTAGGAGATTCACCATAAACAATCAAAAAACAATCAAAAACTAATACTTATACTTACCATCTGCCATTCCATCATGTAATAGGAAATTCCCCTCATTAACAACGGACAGTGGAGGTACATCACATTGCGAGTGTAACTGCAGAGAGTGAAACAAAATTTCAGAGACTTTAAGGTTACACAGTCTCACACATGGGCTACACATAATGTGTACGCATTCATTCATAGTGCTGCCTCAGTCAAATAACATACCAAAGACACTAGGTACGATCCTACTCCAGTCTGATCTCACATTTTCTTTTTACCCAGCAAACACTTCACAACATATCTAAAATGGAGTTCAAAACATTACATGTTTTTCAGTTGTAAACATTCAACAAAGGACAGAAGCAGTTTCTTTTTGTTTGTTTCTTTTAACAATTTTTTGTTTTAATTCTTATTCATCAAACTTTTCACATGTGAAAGAGCTACTTTCAGTGTGATTTATCCACCTTCTTTATTGTTTTTGAGGGGAGAGTGGGGTGTCAAAATTACACAGGATGTGTTGGCCAATTTCAAGGTTTTACAAAGAGTACGATTTTATCAGTCTACATAGAACAGTGCCTTATCTATATTCTTGAGTAAACATCTTCCAAACATGCAGGAACATTAAAGAATTAGAGAATTTAGATTGCCGAAAAAAATGGCTAATAGCAGTCTTCAAAACATTAAAAGCTTAGGAGGATTAACTTCCTTTCTCTGATCAAGTCACTGTATTGTATAGAACTTTTGTCACATCTTAAACGTAAATGTACAAACAAATTTAAATGATAACATTGTTACTTGAATGCTTGAGTTGTTATATTACTTGATGTTTCTGTATTGAAGTTTGATTAGTTGTCCAGAAATTCTGTTAACATCTGCGAAAGCTGATTTCCACGGATGTGTCTTCTTACCAAATCCGCAAAAGTTTATGCCCGCAAATAAAAAGGCATTTGCAGTATTGTACAGAACATTTAAAGAGCACTTCTATTTTGCACTTTGTGCAGTTTGAGTATTATTGCCAAAAGAACATTGTAAATCTCTGGTAGTGAAGTCTCTGGTTCTGCAGTAGCTAGCCATGTTCACACAGTGCGGTGTGACACATCATATTGTTGAATTCAAATAAATTTTGATAAGTTATTTTCAAAAGCTCTGTCCCCAGAATAAAATTTGTAGAATGTAGAAAAAAAAATTATGAAGCAGCATAAGCTCCATTTTCATTTGACTCATTTTCATTTGAGTCCTCGAACAGATCTTTCCCAATTGTCAATCAAGAACACAAAATTGACCAATCATAAGCAGTACTGTTGCAAACAGATCAACCGGATGTCCCACACATTGGTTATAAAGTTTCAGCCTTTCTGTGACGCCATAATGTCACAACTGCTTTCACAGGGAATGGAATGAAAAGTAACGTTGTCACCCGAAGGGTGGCAGGACATCGGATGTGTTGGATCCACCCATTCGACAATTTGACATGACAAATCAGACTACATCAAAGCAGCCACCATATGCCACCACCCTTCATGGCAAGATAGATGTGCATGTCCATACTGAGAATCATCTACTGTAGTCCTTAACCTCAGTCCTGTGCCCACTGTACCTGATGTGATGCCCAGTCCTTAACCAGCCAATGTTTTTGGATTCGGCATCTTTCTCTGAATACATCAATGGTCTCATTCCTGAAGGAAAAAAAAAGTTTTCTTTTTTTATCTTTTTTTTCTACCAGAATCACATTATATGTATTAACATCCAAACTCTCATACTTTTACGCATTTCCTTAAAATTACAAAATGTATTTAATTTCTTTGATTAACGTTTAACGCTGTATTCAGGAATATTTTACGTATACATGTATGATGGTGTTAGATGTTTTGCTCAAAAAAACTCAGCTGAGCCCGTTGAGAACCTAAGTTATATCTCTGCTACTTGACAAACCTCCTGACTTAACCAAGGACGAAGCAGCAAGAGCTGGGTTTGAACCTGTGACCTCAGGGGTCTGAGATTGATTGGCTGTGACCTGTGCATTTAGGCCATGAATAATGATAACAAAACTTTAGCACTGCTATAAAGGCTGTCTTTCAGGTGGAAGTTGAAAATCGAACGAAACGTTACCAAAGTTACAAAGGTTGCCTGTAGCAATCAAGAAAATCTTATCATGCATGCTTTACACAGGTTGTCTTTCTTGACAAAGTCGACAATCAACAAAAATATACCTTGATTAAAGAGGCTTTAAAGAGGTCTTTCTTGAGGAGAAAGTTGACAATGAAGAAAACCCTATCATGGTTATGGAAGCTGTATTTCTCGAACAAAAGTTTATACTGAAGAAAACCCTATCATGGTTACGGAGGCTGTCTTTCTTGAAAATGTTGACCATAAACAAAACCTTACCATGATTGTAGAGGCTCTCTTTCATGAGGAAACTGACAATAAACAAAACCTTACCATGATTGTAGAGGCTGTCAATAAACAAAACCTTACCGTGATTGTAGAGGCTGTCTTTCTTGAGGAAGCTGACAATAAACAAACCTTACCATGATTGTAGAGGCTGTCTTCCTTGAGGAAGCTGACAATAAACAAAACCTTACCGTGATTGTAGAGGCTGTCTTTCTTGAGGAAGCTGACAATAAACAAAACCTTACCATGATTGTAAAAGCTCTCTTTCATGAGGAAACTGACAATAAACAAAACCTTACCATGATTGTAGAGGCTGTCAATAAACAAAACCTTACCATGATTGTAGAGGCTGTCAATAAAACAAAACCTTACCATGATTGTAGAGGCCTGTCAATAAACAAAACCTTACCATGATTGTAGAGGCTGTCAATAAACAAAACCTTACCATGATTGTACAGGCCTGTCTTTCTTGAGGAAATTGACAATCCTGAACTTATAGGTGACCCCAGGGACAGCATTGTGGATCCTGAAGTAGTACCATTGGGTGTGACGGTTTGTGTACAGGTCTGTCTTCAGCACCAGCTCATACTCAAACTGACCACTGGACAAGGCAAAGAACAAGTTCTCAAGCTATTATCCACAAATGTGTGGCATGACAGAATGTCAGCCAGTGCAAATCTCTACATGTATTAAGCACCCTTAGTTTTTACCACAGATATTAACAAGGCATTGATTCAGAGAATCTCAACAGCTCGCCTGCTATAGTAGTTAACTAGACAATGGAATCAGAATAAAGGTAAAAGTGGTAAAGTGTTGTGGTTGGTGGTGTTGTGGGGAGTTTGTGCACAAAACTGAGGCAGTGGTCTTTAATTTGCAAATTGTGAACTGCATACAGCAATCTGTGAACAATTCCAATGCTCTGAATGACTGAGCAAATGTTGAGCTATGGTAGTAAAAAACTTCACTGTGGGCAGTTAGGGTACCAACTCGCAAATTGCTTCCCATGGCTGGCTATTCGTGTACTATGGGCAGCCACTGTAGCCCTCTGATTGGCTGAGCAAATACTCAGCTGACAACTGTCACTGTCTGCGTGGATGGTTTGAACATTCCGTCACAGTATAGGAAGGCACATAGGTTCCTAGTACCTGATATAGATGTGGAAAGATTTCTACAGATACTGCGTATACCAGGTAAACATGAAAGTAAATCCTTGTACTCTACAAATCTGGTAAAGTAGCCAGAGAGACAAAAACCTTATCTAGATAAGTGATTGCACAAGAAACTGTAGCCCTACAAGAAAGGCTTGTAGAAATCTGTGTTTAAAGGAGAACAGAGTGAAGGCAATCTGAACGTGTGCATGACAAAACAGGACAATGGTGACAAATCTGGTAAAATCGCCAGAGAGACAAAAACCTTATCTAGATAAGTGATTGCACAAGAAACTGTAGCCCTACAAGAAAGGCTTGTAGAAATCTGTGTTTAAAGTGAAGACAATCTGAACATGTGCATGACAAAACAGGACAATGGTGACAAATCTGGTAAAATCGCCAGAGAGACAAAAACCTTATCTAGATAAGTGATTGCACAAGAAACTGTAGCCCTACAAGAAAGGCTTGTAGAAATCTGTGCTTACAGGAGAACAGAGTGAAGTCAATCTGAACGTGTGCATGACAAAACAGGACAATGGTGACAAATCTGGTAAAATCGCCAGAGAGACAAAAACCTTATCTAGATAGATTGCACAAGAAACTGTAGCCCTACAAGAAAGGCTTGTAGAAATCTGTGTTTAAAGGAGAACCGAATGAAGTCAATCTGAACGTGTGCATGACAAAACAGGACAATGGTGACAAATCTGGTAAAATCGCCAGAGAGACAAAAACCTTATCTAGATAAGTGATTGCACAAGAAACTGTACTTAGCCCTACAAGAAAGGCTTGTAGAAGTCTGTGCTTACAGGAGAACAGAGTGAAGTCAATCTGAATTTGTGTATGACAAAACAGGACAATGGTGACAAATCTAGTAAACTCGCCAGAGCAACCCAATACCCTTCTTGTTCTCCTACAGGTAGGTAGCCATGTGCATAAACATTGTAGCCCTATATGAAACTTTTCTTGATTACAAAAATGGTAAATCTGGCAAAGTTCATAAATCTCATAAGCAATAAAGTCACAGAAACCCTGTATACAAGAAATTGTTGCCCTGCATGAAGGCTTAATTTCTAGGGAACATGTTTACTACAGAAAACAAAAATGAAGCTTATGTCACTATCAAACTTTTCAATTGAAAGTCTATCAATTAACATCATTAACATTCACAAAACCTATAAAACTAAAACCAATAAAACAGTTCAACCTTCACATATGATTGCCATGAGACAGGAGCTAAAAATAAAAAAGCTTAACCTGCCATCTGAGAACGTGCATTTACACACCATACCTTAGACTAGTGAGCCCAAAAAAAAAAGGCTTAACCTTCAATCCATGTATGAGACCCATTATACAGGAGCTAAAACAAAAAGCTTAACCTTCAATCCATGTATGAGAACCCATTATACAGGAGCTAAAACAAAAAGCTTAACCATCAATCCATGTATGAGAGTCCATTACACAGGAGCTAAAACAAAAAGCTTAACCTTCAATCCATGTATGAGAGCCCATTATACAGGAGCTAAAACAAAAAGCTTAACCTTCAATCCATGTATGAGAGCCCATTATACAGGAGCCAAACAAAAAGCTTAACCTTCAATCCATGTATGAGAGCCCATTATACAGGAGCTAAAACAAAAAGCTTAACCTTCAATCCATGTATGAGAGTCCATTACACAGGAGCTAAAACAAAAAGCTTAACCTTCAATCCATGTATGAGAGCCCATTATACAGGAGCTAAAACAAAAAGCTTAACCTTCAATCCATGTATGAGAGCCCATTATACAGGAGCTAAACAAAAAGCTTAACCTTCAATCCATGTATGAGAGTCCATTATACAGGAGCTAAAACAAAAAGCTTAACCTTCAATCCATGTATGAGAGCCCATTATACAGGAGCTAAACAAAAAGCTTAACCTTCAATCCATGCATGAGAGCACATTATACAGGAACTAAAAAGAAAAGCTTAGCCAGACATCAACACCAACACTGACACTCCACCACCCCCGCCCCCCAACGCCCCTACTGTGATACCTCGCCTCACTTTGAACAGGCAAGCTAAAAAAACAGGTTCCTTTCATTCATTAAGTTGTTTTTTTTTAAGTTACTTACAATCCAGTCACATAGCAAACACTACACAAATGTGCGAGATAATATTTAAACATACAACAAAAGTCATTATGTATACAAACATCATGATATTTAAATGTGAAGCTTCAGAACAATTCAGATATCTGCAAAGATGCTCAAGATATGATTTATAGTTTAGAAAATAAAACAGATGTTTTACTGAGAGTATCTGACTAAAGGAACTCTATAAAAAGCACCTGAACTAGTAGATCTGAGATCAGTTGGCAATCTTCCCAGCTTAGCTTCCACATGTATTTCTGACAGCTAGCCAGGGCAGAATGAAACAGATCTCAGACCTACTAAGCTGGGCGTCGTTGCATGAGAAATGACTTACACCCGTCTAGCCTGTCTGAGATTGCCACACTCAAACCTGGATTCAAACTGCAGGTTAGGACAACAGTCCTCTGGCACAGACAATGGGCTCTGCTCCCGCGGACTTCTCTCGGAGTCATACACGATCAGAATCCCTCGCCATTTGCCAGAGAATGGCGTCTGTTGATTGTCAAATGTCTTCTGGTTAGGCACTGTAAAATATAATTAGTGTACACATAAAACATGAATAAAGTACATGGCATATTGGCCAACAAGCCCAAATATGCAATGTTTATAATAGAAGATTGTGCCACATATACACATGTGTGTACTTAAACTGTTTGCACAGTGTATAACCTGCATGTATATAGACACGAAATTATTTATGTCTTTTTTTGAATCTTTTCTGTACATACATGTATATAAAAAAATTTTTCCATATACTTATTTGACTACAAACCTTACAAATACAGAGTGAAAGTTTGTGTGAATGTGTGAGTGAGAGGGCCTCTGGGAAAATCAACTACTGTTGTTGATTGTGTGAATATAAACCTCTGTAACTAAAGTCTATTATTGTTATTACTAAATTGTCTGCCAGCAACCTGCGGATGGTCGTGGGTTTCCCCCAGGCTGTGCCGGTTTCCTCCCACCATAATGCTGGTGGCTGTCGTATAAGTGAAATATTCTTGAGTACGGTGTAAAACACCAATCAAATAAATAAAAAAATATTATCACTACAGCCATGACATCCGTAGGATTTCATTTCGTTTTGCACTCAGGAGCCTCATTAAGTAAGAGCTATGTTAAAACATAGGACTGATGAAGAACATACTAATAGACAGGTGAACCGTCTTTTCTGAGCTGGACAGATGCAGTTACATGTAAATATGATCAAGAAATTATTTATTTATTCATTTTGTACATGTAGTTTTACACCATATCAGTACTCAAGAATGTTTCACTTATATGATGGCAGCCAGCATTATGGTGGGAGGAAACAGGGTTTCTAGTGTCAAGTACAAATATACCACACTAATACCTAGGGCATTGGTGTACTTAGAGGTTGCCTAAATCCCAAGCCATGCAATTTCTGTGATATATTTATCTAAAAGTCAACCTCACATAGATATAACTCTATAAGAATTAAATTGTACATGGCAAAGGCTGATATTTTTTGGCTTTTTCCATACTGTTTTAGAGTAGCATGTATCCCATAAATTGTTTGTTTCTACTTTGTTTTTTACATACATGTACCTGTACACGTAGGTTAAATGACGTAAAATTTCACCCACAACTAGGCTGCACATTTTACCCAGTTCTGAGAGTTTATAACTGATCTTAAAAAGATATTTTGAGGTTTGTTTGAAAGGTTAGATCAAGTTTCAGCACAAAAAAGGTTATATTTCATGACATTCTATCGCTTTGTTGAGCGCAAATTTTACGTCATTTACACTCTCTAACGTCTGGCAGCAAGAACTTTTTATTGAAGTCAAACGTTCCTTTCCCAGATCATCATCATGGTATCACATTACAGACAACACAATGTTGCAACAGAAACTAATTAATACACTGTAACCAACCCTCAGTATTCTGCTTTCATGCTTAATCGCCATCTCAGAGGATTAAAAATAATATGCCGTCTCCCCAACGATCAGCACATACATCTCAGAAGAAAGCCGAATGAGCAGGATTTTACCTGTAACACACATGCGCCTTACTTCCGATATCTGGATTTAGGGGGTTTCACTTACTGTGTGATACTTGTCTGGGTCTTCATACGCTACAGTAGCTCTGTCCACAAAAAACCCTGTTTATGTTTACAAAATCCATATATATGCATAAAACTCCAACACTTTCTCGGGTCACATGATGATTCATTTATGGTCAGATCTGCCCATGCTGTCATTATTCAAACTAGCTTCATCCACTTTCGCCGTTTCCTGTGATGGCTTTCTTGAAAAAGATGCTGATTTCAGATACAAATGACTGACACGGAGTGGTTTTAGTCTCCGCTGACTGCGAACACGTTTGCCGGACACCTTCTCTTCCCCGCCAAGTTTCTCCGTCGTGTCAAGATTGGTCAGAACGACCGTCTGTTTCCTGCACGTGCCTGGTCTAAAGCTACACGTATCAAACTTCTCCGATTCATTGCATTTGTCCTTCACCTCCTCATTCACCTTGCTCATGTTTCTGCTATCACAGAGATCTTACAATGTCCAATTGACTAAATGTACCATGCATCGTACAGACAAATCAAAAGTTTCCAGGTTTTTGTGGATGATGTCTTGAGGGCAGTGATTATGTCAATTATGCGTGACCAAAAGCAAGTACGGGTATCCATAAATGTGCACCCAAACAGATCTTACATTAACATACAAGTACATGTGTACTACAGCCTTCCCACAGACATGTATTGCCTGTTACAAAATGAATACTCTGTACACATGAACATACAAGTACATGTGTACTACAGCCTTCCCACAGACATGTATTGCCTGTTACAAAATGAATACTCTGTACACATGAACATACAAGTACATGTGTACTACAGCCTTCCCACACACATGTATTGCCTGTTACAAAATGAATACTCTGTACACATGAACATACAAGTACATGTGTACTACAGCCTTCCCACAGGCATGTATTGCCTGTTACAAAATGAATACTCTGTACACATGAACATACAAGTACATGTGTACTACAGCCTTCCTACAGACATGTATTGCCTGTAACAAAATGAATACTCTGTACACATGAACATACAAGTACATGTGTACTACAGCCTTCCCACAGGCATGTATTGCCTGTTACAAAATGAATACTCTGTACACATGAACATACAAGTACATGTGTGCTACAGCCTTCCCACAGACATGTATTGCCTGTTACAAAATGAATACTCTGTACACATGAACATACAAGTACATGTGTACTACAGCCTTCCTACAGACATGTATTGCCTGTAACAAAACGAATACTCTGTACACATGAACATACAAGTACATGTGTACTACAGCCTTCCCACAGGCATGTATTGCCTGTTACAAAATGAATACTCTGTACACATGAACATACAAGTACATGTGTGCTACAGCCTTCCCACAGACATGTATTGCCTGTTACAAAATGAATACCCTGTACACATGAACATACAAGTACATGTGTACTACAGCCTTCCTACAGACATGTATTGCCTGTAACAAAATGAATACTCTGTACACATGAACATACAAGTACATGTGTACTACAGCCTTCCCACAGGCATGTATTGCCTGTTACAAAATGAATACCCTGTACACATGAACATACAAGTACATGTGTACTACAGCCTTCCCACAGACATGTATTGCCTGTTACAAAATGAATACTCTGTACACATGAACATACAAGTACATGTGTACTACAGCCTTCCCACAGGCATGTATTGCCTGTTACAAAATGAATACCCTGTACACATGAACATACAAGTACATGTGTACTACAGCCTTCCCACAGACATGTATTGCCTGTTACAAAATGAATACTCTGTACACATGAACATACAAGTACATGTGTGCTACAGCCTTCCCACAGGCATGTATTGCCTGTTACAAAATGAATACCCTGTACACATGAACATACAAGTACATGTGTACTACAGCCTTCCCACAGGCATGTATTGCCTGTTACAAAATGAATACCCTGTACACATGAACATACAAGTACAAGTGTACTACAGCCTTCCCACAGACATGTATTGCCTGTAACAAAAAGAATACTCTGTACACATGAACATACAAGTACATGTGTACTACAGCCTTCCCACAGACATGTATTGCCTGTTACAAAAAGAATACTCTGTACACATGAACATACAAGTACATGTGTACTACAGCCTTCCCACAGACATGTATTGCCTGTAACAAAAAGAATACTCTGTACACATGAACAATCCGATCCAGAAATCCCTTAATTCAATCACTGAAACACACCTTATCAATTTCCGAACAATCATGACAATGCACCAAGAGAGCTTCCCAAAGTTTCCCTAACCCTGTACATTAACAAAAAACTGGTTCAAATTCTCGCACCTCCCAAAACAACCACGGGGTTTGAACTTCTACATGTACCTGTGCTTCTCAGCTCAGAATTAATTACAGTGCAATAATCATCTGTAAACTTGTCAAATGTAAGTCAGTAAAGTGAATTTATTGGCCTAGGATAAAGGCAATAAAAAGTAATGAAAGTAATGATTTAGAACATACATGTGCACACCTGTACGGTTAAGTGCTGCTTATTATATATGTATACGTATATATCTATATGCAATCATTACCAGTCAAGCTGTCTTACAGCTTGTAACAGAGTGCATGTACATGCATGCTACAGGTATGTTTTCCCACCTACATGTAGTGTGCATGTAGCACACAGGTAGAATTTGGCAAAGTATGAATCAATACAGTGTATATACATGTACACAATGAGCTAAGACATACAGACACAAACATACATGTACATATACATATGTAAATGTGCCTTAAGAGTATAACCTGTTCTAAGAACCAGGAAGTTTCTGAGTACAATCTTTACACACATGTATAATTTACACCAGTACATCCTGCCAGGACAAAGAACCTGAACAAAAATTCACCGAGAAGTTTTACAATGCCTTTCTCTGACTATAACACTATAACATAATATATGTTCATGATCATGATCATAAAATATTCCAAACTTATTGATCATCATGAACTTAACTTGATCATCATGAACACAGATCGAATGATCTCACTGGAAACAGCCGTGCCTACATGTACGTACATGTAATAAAGACAACTTTTTCAATTAAAATGATAACACGACCGAATTTGCAAATGTTGTCAAATACATGTACCACAAAAAAGTCAACTACCGGTATTTTTTCATGTGGTCTTGTACTAAGGACCCACCATAACTGAATTGTCCATGTTAAATACATGTACGTAAAATCACCATGCAGAATCTCTGATGGTTCCTTAGTACATTCCTTTCGCTTAAAACTCCCATACCACAAAAAAGTCAACTACCAGTATTTTTTCGTGTGGTCTTGTACTAAGGACCCACCATAACTGAATTGTCCATGTTAAATACATGTACGTAAAATCACCATGCAGAATCTCTGATGGTTCCTTAGTACATTCCTTTCGCTTAAAACTCCCATACCACAAAAAAGTCAACTACCAGTATTTTTTCATGTGGTCTTGTACTAAGGACCCACCATAACTGAATTGTCCATGTTAAATACATGTACGTAAAATCACCATGCAGAATCTCTGATGGTTCCTTAGTACATTCCTTTTGCTTAAAACTCCCATACCACAAAAAAGTCAACTACCGGTATTTTTTCATGTGGTCTTGTACTAAGGACCCACCATAACTGAATTGTCCATGTTAAGTACAAGTACATGTACATCTACATAAAAAACACGAAGCAGCATCGCTGATGGTTCCTTGGTACATTCCTTTCGCTTAAAACTCCCATAAAATAGTGTTCACAAAATCAGTCCATCCTTATGCGTAGAGAAATACATCGAGCCAAGTTTTAAGTATATATGTCCCGATACCAAATCCCTCATGCATCTCATAGACCCTGCTACATGTATGTTCTGTGGGTAAAATTCCTTATTTATAAACACTGAATTCCAATAGTCCAATATGAAAAAGGTAATTGGTCACCGTGGTAGACTTGTCAAAGTCAGCTACTGATATTTACATATATCTACATGTAGAAGACTGAAGTTACACTGTACAGGTAGAACACTGCAGTACACAGACACTGTCTTATGTGCTAGCTGTTGACTATAACTCAGAGAAACCACTTGAACAACTGTTGTTTGCATGGGCCATGCCCAGTGACTGAAAACTCTCCAATGACACTGTCACACTGTTTACATTTTACGCACACAGTGAACTCTTCACCGTCACTTTCTTTGTGTACTTATTGGTAAGCGGATAAGATAACACGAAGAAAGTGCACTCAATCAGCCAGAAACCTATTGCAGGTACAGTGAACATGAACATTAACACACAGGCCTACCACTGGGTGTTTACACAGAATTAGCAATCAAGAGCCCTTCTTGCTCTGCAGGTGTCCAGTGAAGGCAAAATGACACAGGTATACAGTGTACATGTGTAAGTACCTGTACAGGTAATGTTATGTTGATCAACAATGCTCACAGCATTTCACAGGCTACTGTCCAGCACATGTGCAATACAGGATGTTCGACGTACCTGTAAAGGCAAGCCTACCATAGTCTGTGTGTGTGTGTACACAGAGTTATCAATCATTGTATCAAGACTAGATCTGAGATCTGTTTCATTCTTCCCAGCTTAGCTTTCAGAAATACAGATCTGTACTCTTCCATTTACTAGCCTGCAACATTTCAAAGTTGTGGTCCAAAAAAACATGTTCCTTGTAATCCGTCAGTAATTCTTACTTAATATGACCCAATTATTCATGTACAATAAAGACCATAAAATCACAATTAATACATGTAACTGTTACATAAGCGGCGACCCAAACTTCGATACCAGCCAGTTTCAATTTCAGGCGGCTGAATTTGGCATCATCCAGAAAAAGACAAACTTATGGATTAACGTGACTGAACCCAGTGAGATGCACACCATCTGAAGGGCTACTGACAAATCATTTGGGAGTCTTAACTTCAATTTGTGAGTTAATAGTGAACAGAAAAAGAGATGCACACCATCTGAAGGGCTACTGACAAATCGTTTGGGAATCTTAACTTCAATTTGTGAGTTAATAGTGAACAGAAAAAGAGATGCACACTACCTGAAAGGCTACTGACAAATCGTTTGGGAGTCTTAACTTCAATTTGTGAGTTAATAATGAACAGAAAAAAGAGATCCACACCATCTGAAGGGCTACTGACAAATCGTTTGGGAGTCTTAACTTCAATTTGTGAGTTAATAATGAACAGAAAAAGAGATGCACACTATCTGAAGGGCTACTGACAAATTGTTTGGGAGTCTTAACTTCAATTTGTGAGTTAATAGTGAACAGAAAAAGAGATGCACACTACCTGAAAGGCTACTGACAAATCGTTTGGGAGTCTTAACTTCAATTTGTGAGTTAATAATGAACAGAAAAAAGAGATCCACACCATCTGAAGAGCTACTGACAAATCGTTTGGGAGTCTTAACTTCAATTTGTGAGTTAATAATGAACAGAAAAAGAGATGCACACTATCTGAAGGGCTACTGACAAATCGTTTGGGAGTCTTAACTTCAATTTGTGAGTTAATAGTGAACAGAAAAAGAGATGCACACTATCTGAAAGGCTACTGACAAATCGTTTGGGAGTCTTAACTTCAATTTGTGAGTTAATAATGAACAGAAAAAAGAGATGCACACTACCTGAAAGGCTACTGACAAATCGTTTGGGAGTCTTAACTTCAATTTGTGAGTTAATAATGAACAGAAAAAAGAGATCCACACCATCTGAAAGGCTACTGACAAATCATTTGGGAGTCTTAACTTCAATTTGTGAGTTAATAATGTACAGAAAAAAGAGATGCACACCATCTGAAGGGCTACTGACAAATCGTTTGGGAGTCTTAACTTCAATTTGTGAGTTAATAATGAACAGAAAAAAGAGATGCACGCCATCTGAAGGGCTACTGACAAATCGTTTGGGAGTCTTAACTTCAATTTGTGAGTTAATAATGAACAGAAAAAGAGATGCACACCATCTGAAAGGCTACTGACAAATCGTTTGGGAGTCTTAACTTCAATTTGTGAGTTAATAATGAACAGAAAAAGAGATGCACACCATCTGAAGGGCTACTGACAAATCGTTTGGGAGTCTTAACTTCAATTTGTGAGTTAATAGTGAACAGAAAAAGAGATGCACACCATCTGAAGGGCTACTGACAAATCGTTTGGGAGTCTTAACTTCAATTTGTGAGTTAATAATGAACAGAAAAAAGAGATGCACACCATCTGAAGGGCTACTGACAAATCGTTTGGGAGTCTTAACTTCAATTTGTGAGTTAATAATGAACAGAAAAAGAGATGCACACTACCTGAAGGGCTACTGACAAATCGTTTGGGAGTCTTAACTTCAATTTGTGAGTTAATAATGAACAGAAAAAGAGATGCACACCATCTGAAGGGCTACTGACAAATCGTTTGGGAGTCTTAACTTCAATTTGTGAGTTAATAATGAACAGAAAAAGAGAGGCACACCATCTGAAAGGCTACTGACAAATCGTTTGGGAGTCTTAACTTCAATTTGTGAGTTAATAATGAACAGAAAAAGAGATGCACACCATCTGAAGGGCTACTGAGAAATTGTTTGGGAATCTTAACTTCAATTTGTGAGTTAATAGTGAACAGAAAAAGAGATGCACACTATCTGAAGGGCTACTGACAAATCGTTTTGGAGTCTTAACTTCAATTTGTGAGTTAATAATGAACAGAAAAAGAGATGCACACCATCTGAAGGGCTACTGAGAAATTGTTTGGGAGTCTTAACTTCAATTTGTGAGTTAATAATGAACAGAAAAAGAGATGCACACTATCTGAAAGGCTACTGACAAATCGTTTGGGAGTCTTAACTTAAATTTGTGAGTTAATAATGAACAGAAAAAGAGATGCACACCATCTGAAAGGCTACTGACAAATCGTTTGGGAGTCTTAACTTCAATTTGTGAGTTAATAATGAACAGAAAAAGAGATGCACACTACCTGAAGGGCTACTGACAAATTGTTTGGGAGTCTTAACTTCAATTTATGAGTTAATAATGAACAGAAAAAAGAGATGCACAACATCTGAAGGGCTACTGACAAATCATTTGGGAGTCTTAACTTAAATTTGTGAGTTAATAATGAACAGAAAAAGAGATGCACACTACCTGAAGGGCTACTGACAAATTGTTTGGGAGTCTTAACTTCAATTTATGAGTTAATAATGAACAGAAAAAAGAGATGCACAACATCTGAAAGGCTACTGACAAATCGTTTGGGAGTCTTAACTTCAATTTGTGAGTTAATAATGAACAGAAAAAAGAGATCCACACCATCTGAAGAGCTACTGACAAATCGTTTGGGAGTCTTAACTTCAATTTGTGAGTTAATAGTGAACAGAAAAAGAGATGCACACTATCTGAAGGGCTACTGACAAATCGTTTGGGAGTCTTAACTTCAATTTGTGAGTTAATAATGAACAGAAAAAAGAGATGCACACCATCTGAAGGGCTACTGACAAATCGTTTGGGAGTCTTAACTTCAATTTGTGAGTTAATAATGAACAGAAAAAGAGATGCACACTACCTGAAGGGCTACTGACAAATCGTTTGGGAGTCTTAACTTCAATTTGTGAGTTAATAATGAACAGAAAAAGAGATGCACACCATCTGAAGGGCTACTGACAAATCGTTTGGGAGTCTTAACTTCAATTTGTGAGTTAATAATGAACAGAAAAAGAGAGGCACACCATCTGAAAGGCTACTGACAAATCGTTTGGGAGTCTTAACTTCAATTTGTGAGTTAATAATGAACAGAAAAAGAGATGCACACCATCTGAAGGGCTACTGAGAAATTGTTTGGGAATCTTAACTTCAATTTGTGAGTTAATAGTGAACAGAAAAAGAGATGCACACCATCTGAAGGGCTACTGACAAATCGTTTTGGAGTCTTAACTTCAATTTGTGAGTTAATAATGAACAGAAAAAGAGATGCACACCATCTGAAGGGCTACTGAGAAATTGTTTGGGAGTCTTAACTTCAATTTGTGAGTTAATAATGAACAGAAAAAGAGATGCACACTATCTGAAAGGCTACTGACAAATCGTTTGGGAGTCTTAACTTAAATTTGTGAGTTAATAATGAACAGAAAAAGAGATGCACACCATCTGAAAGGCTACTGACAAATCGTTTGGGAGTCTTAACTTCAATTTGTGAGTTAATAATGAACAGAAAAAGAGATGCACACTACCTGAAGGGCTACTGACAAATTGTTTGGGAGTCTTAACTTCAATTTATGAGTTAATAATGAACAGAAAAAAGAGATGCACAACATCTGAAGGGCTACTGACAAATCATTTGGGAGTCTTAACTTCAATTTGTGAGTTAATAATGAACAGAAATGATGTATAATCCATTTTATTGTGAAAAAAGATGGGCTTAATTTTGGGAAGAGCAGCCGAGCCCACCCTAGCAACCGAGTCATGTGATTTGATAATGGCTGTTTGCGAAGTTCTAATGCTGTCCGAGTGGGCACGTCAGTTACACTTGTATTATTGTATATTATATATTATTATATGTTATGTTCTTAATTATTCCCGCAAAATGAGGTGATATGAATTCAGAATTGTTCTGATACCTCTTATTGTGGGGTACAGCGTTGGCAGCTTGGAGACAGCACAAATGAAATGACTGAGTTCCAGGTTAGTGAATGTAATGGTTAAGAGATTAATGTGGAAAAAATTACAGTGGAAGCTAAGCTGGGAACATGGCTAACCAATCTCAGAGCTATATCAAGAGTTACTGTATTTGACCTAAGGTTTTATATGTCAAAATTCACGTTCAGAAGCACATAAAGGCCTTAAAATGATACTTTTGATGCCAACACTTTAAGTTTTTCTGACAATAAAATAACCAAACTTCACATAAAACTCTTAAGTGGCCCTATAAGGTGGATGAATCAATTAGAATCAGACAAAATGTGTCACTTGAAAAATGCTTAACTTTAGGTGTAATACAGTATTTTCACTCTAAAGGTGTCTGGTAAAGGTAATCTGATACTGTAAGCCTATACATGTACATGTACAACACATGGTGTACAATATATAGGTATCTCATTTCTGTGATACAATATACATGTTCATGTATCTCATTTCTGTGATACAATTTACACGTTCATGTATCTCATTTCTGTGATAAAATATAAATGTTCATGTATCTCATTTCTGTGATACAGTATACACCTTCATGTACCTCCTTTCTGTGATACAATACACATGTTCATGTATCTCATTTCTGTGATACAATATACATGTTCATGTATCTCATTTCTGTGATACAATATACATATTCATGTATCTCATTTCTGTGATACAATATACATCTTCATGTATCTCATGCCTGGCATTTTGTGTGAACTACCTGTATTGTACAGTTACATGTACATGTACAGCTGTTTGCATGGTCTATGTACTGTACACTGTTAACGAATGACTCAATCAATCATTAGACAATGGTTATCAACTACGTGGTACGTGGGGAAGGTCTGGCAGCAATCTGTGGATGGTCGTCGGTTTCCCCCGGGGCTCTGCTGGCCGCCGTCGTATAAGTGAAATATTCTTGAGTACGGCGTAAAACACCAAGCAAACAAATAAATAAATAAATAAATCAACCATGTGACATGCACAACATTTACATGTTCATGCATGTAACACACATGTACCTACAGGTAAAAGTGCTCAAAGCTTCACAAAGCAGCAAGATTTCTAATACTACTTTATACAGGTATTCATTTTTCTTAATTCCATGTATGCTGTTCTATCAATATTCTTTATTCAAACAACATTTTTCACCTAACATACAACGTACCAGCTAAGTGCGTGTCCTGGAATTTTAGTCATGTATAAAAAACAGACCAATACAACGTACACATTCACAAATGGCACAACCAAAAAGCCCATGTGTACATGTAGTAAGCACATACACTGTACTTAGTTACATTTTATTTATTTATTTATTTGATTGGTGTTTTATGCCAATACCTTAGCATATTTCACTTATACGACGGCGGCAAGCATTATGGTGGGATAAAACATGGAAGATCGTTCGAGCCAGGGGGAAAGCCATGACAATCCGCAGGTTGCTGACATATCTTCCCACATACGACCGGAGAGAAGGATATCCAGCAAAGTGGGCTAAACTTAAATTCACAGCGATCCCGTTGGGGAGTGGCATCCGGGTCACTGAACTGTGCTGGCGCCCTATAACCACTTGGCCAATACATACACCAATAAATACATAGGTGTGAACAGTTCAGATCTGACAAGCCACACTACATGTACATGTAAGTGATCTTCTACAAGTTTTCTAAATGGGAATAATAATAAATTATGTGTACGTTCAGGTGTACATGCACTGACAGAATAACATAAACATACATGTACTGTATATAAGTGCATTTATGTGCATGCAATGATACATAATAATGCACAGGTACAATGTAAGTATACATGATAACTGATGTACATCTGAACAGCCAACCTGAACAGCCAACAAAATGTACATTGCACATGTGTGTATATAAATGAAATTTTCAACAACAGGATCCAGGAAAGCTCATCATCAATCACTGACAAACTTATACATACATATGCAAACAAAGAACAGACCAAAAGTTAAACTTACCTCGAGTTGCCATGGAGTAAGGCTCATTGGGCAAAAGAGTGTCCCATTTAAACCTGGGCGTGGCAAACAACGGTCCTGCCTCCAGTGGCCAAAAGGGGCCATCCACTGTCCGCACAACTCCGTATTTGTCTACGTAGCTTCCGTCCGCTCTCCTGTGTATTGCAGAGCCGTCAAGACACCGCCCATTCCTAATGGCTTCCAGGAATCCCGCCTTGGTGGACGCCTGCCTACGGAGGCTCTTGTCTAACAGGGACAATCCTGACCCTGCTGAAGGACTGTAATCCTTCACACCTTCTGACATAGTATCCAGTCCGAACACGCCGGGGAAAGACGCATGGTTGGAGCGCGAAAGTTCGTCCTTGAAAATCACATCAAAATTGGACCGAGACTGACTGGCTTGCAAAGCCATCATTTTACGCATAAACCTGTTGGCTCGCCAAGACTTCCAGTTCTTCTTCTTTACAAACTCTTGCTCCTGGTCAATCTCGAGGACGAATTGCGCGTTGAGACGTTCGATCTCTGGATGATTCTCGATGCCACGTCTCTGCAGTAATTCACGCCGCTTCTTCGCCATTTTCTCCAGGGGTGGAGTCTCCAGGGCATCCCTGACTCGCTGGGCGAGGTCTTCCTCCATCTGACGGCGGATAGATTCCTTCCATGATGACTCCGCTGGGCAAGACAAACAAACAAACAAAAACAACGTCAAAACAAGAAACGGCGTATGTACGTGTGGTTATAAAACACCTTACTGTGTGCAAAGTAAGTAAGCACAAACATGTATACTAATATACAAGACAATGTAACCATTTTCCATTCAGAAAATGTGTTACATTTAAAGGCAAAGAAAATATGACACACGTGCATACATGTATGTCAGATAAACACCATTAAATACTGTCCAGATAAATAGTAAGAATTTTTTTAACCTTATAAAATGCCTTTGAAACTTTGAATTCTATGGCAGTCTATTGGGTCCACTGACATCGCATTGGGTTTTTCTTTTTTTTTGTTTTTTGAACTATTTCAAGCCAAAATATGGATGTGACCTCATGGGTCACAACAGACCGCTGTAGAATCAAAAAAATATGGTTGGAAAAATCCTAAAAAAAATAAATGGAACTACTCTCTTTCATAGTGTTTAACGGTCTATCATCTGATAGGTACAGTACTTCATCCTACTGCTAACATATAGACATATAGAGTACACAAGCTTCGCAGCATCACAGAAGAAAACGATGTGTTCTAGTGTGATTTGGACCTTGTGTGTAGTCTGCCACTTCATTTGTTCATAATGCAAATACACTTATTTGATTTATTTGATTGGTGTCTTCCGCCGTACTCAGGAATATTTCACTTTACAACGGCGGCCAGTATTATGGTGGGTGGAACCTGGCAGAGCCCGGGGAAAACGCACGACCATCCGCAGGGTGCTGACAGACCTTCCTACGTACGGTGATACATATATATGTATGACTTACATAAACACTGATGACAATGACATGTCCATATTTGTTCATATATGCCCATATATGGTGCAACAATTACCTGAATAGCACAGATCCTGGTGGTACATACGTTTGTTGACAATACCAGGATCAACAAAAATGTCTCTGATCAAACACTCATACCATCCACAACCACTGCTTCAAAACCGATTCACCAAATTGCAGAATTGCCATTATACGTGTGGGTACAAACTCCTTCTCAAAACAACAAGAGATTTAACATAAGGAATTGCAACCATGTCCACATAGGTAACATTGCAGTCACAAACACGTATCAAAACTGTAGCAATTGCTCGTACTTCCACACAGCAAAGTATACAAACAAATACACAACTACAACTGCACACCTCCAAATGCCTCCAGCCAATATCTCCGATGTACTTTACCCTTTTCCAGGAGCAAGGTCTTTATGCTTAGCTACATGACCATATATCCCCACATGCTTTTGACCAGTGACCACAGTAAGCTGACCGCTCAAATCTTGTTTGGTGACTGAATCAGATTAGCATTATAGGCCTGTAGTTAGTCCTGGGATAACACAGGATAACCCCGTGTTAGCACCGCTCTCTGGCACAATGGCACATGGGTGACCAGTGTACCGTGTCTTACGTGGGGTTTTGTCTCATACGTAATTAGCTCAGGTAAAGCTTAAGTCCACAGGTACAATTACATGCATTGGTACTGAATGCCCTTGAAATTAATACAGTTAATTCATAATTCACTGAATACATGTTTGCATGTAATTAAGTGACCTATTAAAGTGTTCATACAAAGGTCAGGTTGGTTTTCATCACTGCATGGTCAATACTGGTGATGGTGATGGTCAATACTGATGATGGTGATGGTCAATACTGATGATGGTGATGGTCAGTACTGGTGATGGTGATGGTCAATACTGGTGATGGTGATGGTCAATACTGGTGATGGTGATGGTCAATACTGATGATGGTGATGGTCAATACTGGTGATGGTCAATACAGGTGATGGTGATGGTCAATACTGGTGATGGTGATGGTCAATACTGGTGATGGTGATGGTCAATACTGGTGATGGTGATGGTCAATACTGGTGATGGTGATGGTCAATACAAATGATGGTGATGGTCAATACTGGTGATGGTGATGGTATATACTGGTGATGGTGATGGTCAATACAGGTGATGGTGATGGTCAATACTGGTGATGGTGATGGTCAATACTGGTGATGGTGATGGTCAATACAGGTGATGGTGATGGTCAATACTGGTGATGGTCAATACTGGTGATGGTGATGGTCAATACAGGTGATGGCGATGGTCAGTACTGGTGATGGCGATGGTCAATACTGGTGATGGTGATGGTCAATACTGGTGATGGTGATGGTCAATACTGGTGATGGTGATGGTCAATACTGGTGATGGTGATGGTCAATACTGGTGATGGTGATGGTCAATACTGGTGATGGTGATGGTCAGTGATGGTCAACACTGGTGATGGTGATGGTCAGTAATGGTGATGTAAAATGAATACTTGTGCCTGTTCCTGAATAAACATGCATGCACATGTACAAATGCAATGCCAATTGTTGGTTTTAAAGGTCAGATTACAAGCACTACTGACCTTCATTATTGTTCAAATTCTGGTCATATAACACTGATGTGTTCTTGTTAGAAGGTAACACAGTATCATTGCTTTGGGGTGGGGGTGGGGTAGAGTGCAGTGGGGGGAGGGGGTGGGGCATTTCTATGGATTATACATGTACATTTTTTATGTAACAGGACAATTTTGTGACAGGCTTCATTTTGCTGAAATCATGAGGCCCTCTTGAAGTTGCCCGGCCTCCCAATACTACAACATACCTGGGTGACATCTCACTAAAGCTTTGGGTCAAGGGTACCCAGACTTGGCACGTCATCTATTCACTGTGTACCTCACTGAAGCTTTGAGCCAAGGACAACAGATCTGACACCCTCACTGTGCAGTCCCACTGAAGCCTTGGGTAAACCAGATATGACACCTCACCCAATCAATGTGTGCCCCACTGCTTTGGGCTAACAAAAAAACATGACACCGTATCCAGTCATTGTCCTGTCCCACTAGAGCCTTGGGCAGAGAACACAAAACTTGACACGTCATCCAATCACCGTGTGTGTCTCACTAACACATCGGGTTGAGGACACCAGACCTGACATCCTTCCAATCACTGGAGCTCTGGACAGAGGACCCATAACAAGATGACCACCTGTACTTTGGGCTAGTAGAGAACCCCTGACAAGATGACCAACTGTTGTTTGGGCTAGTAGACAATCCCCAGAAACAAACATGATCAGTTGTACTTTGTCATAACGAAGAAGCCTAGCAATTCAATCCCCTGTACTTTGTGATAATAGAGAACCCTAGGCAGTTGCACTTTGTGATAGCAAAGAACCCTGGTGATTCAAACAGTTGTACATTGTCATAACAGAGAACCCTGGCAATTAGATCAGTTGTACTTCTGTGACAACCCTGGCGATTCAATCAGTTGTACATTGTGACAACAGAGATCCCTGGTAATTCAATCAGCTGTTCTTTGTGATAACAGAGAACCCTGGTAATTTAATCAGTTGTACTTTGTGATAACAGGAAACCCTGATAATTCAATCAGTTGTACTTCCTGTTAGATAATTTAAAATTTATGGACAAAACAAATACACAAATACAAACAAAAGGCAATACACATGTGTACAAAAATGCCAGTTGTAGAACTTAAGACAGGTACTTATCCGCGCATAACAAACACAGACAAGGCAGCAAATCAGTTCAGCTACATACATGTAGACTGTCTTATTCAGCTACATGTGTCAGGCACATTTGTATTTCAGACAGCCCCTACTTTTTTTCTTGGTCTAAAACATTCCAAGATCTTGCAGAACTAATTTTCGCCCTACACAAAGGTATACCACTTACATGTAACCTAGTGGCACCACTTTTCCTGTACGTAATATCACTTTTATTGAAACTGCGCACTGCAAGCCAAATGATGCATGTACACGCCTTAGTAATGCAGTATTCTTGCCATTTACCAGTATACATATCACCAGAAATTCAGCTGAACTGACAAGCTACATGTATCTTGGCGAACATCAAGCTGTATACTCACTGTCTGTGTAGATTTTATTCTTCTTCTCGTCTGAAACTCGCCGTATCTCTGTCTCATCCAGACAGAGCTGACCCAGCCCCGGGAGATGATGGGGGAGTGGCCTGGGTGATGTGGTAGTGTGCTGCTGACGGTGGATGGACCGTGGCGTCCCCATGAGGCTCCCATGGGATGGGGTGCTGGCACCGCTCAGGGAGAACATAAAAGCTGGGATGTCCTCATTCCCCTTTGACACCATACTGACCCTCATCTAGTGAACTCTTCATGTACACTGTGCATGCACCATATCGGTCTTCAACAGTTCTATCAGTCCATATACAGGTACATGATGTATGTATCACAAGTTAACATGTGTAATATAAACCTATTCAAAAACCCTCAAATAATGGTCTGGAATTCTAGCCTTTGATTTTCAAACATCCAAAAATAGGTCATATTTCCATGTGAGTGCAGTTATGTTTGGAACCTCTTTTGTTAAGGTGTTTATGAAAAAGTGACATACATGTACAGCTAATATAGTGCAGGACTTCTGTCACGCACAAAGTTGTCTCCCCTGTGCTGCTCACAAAGTTGCCTGAGAGTTATCTCCCCTGATATCACCAAGGCGATGAATGGAACGAAATGTTGAATGTACATTTCAATGTCTTATGCTGGGATCAATGACATGTCAACAAACATGCCTACACGAAAAGGTCATCTCCTTTTTCTTTTCCATATGAACTGGCTTGAGCTTATATACACATGTATCTTGTTCAATGTTCCGTCACACCACCGATTCCTCCGTGCATATTTCGAGCCATCATCCAATGAAGTGGCTATTTCTCAATTTCTTTCATACTTTTAGTGATGGCCCAGCTTCAATATGTTCTTCAATCACCAATATGTACCCTGTTCAACAGAAAAAAACAAAATGTTGCAGAGTCAGACAGTTTGCATAGCAAAAAGTGATATTTTATTTATTTATTTATTTGATTGGTGATTTATGCCGTACAAAAAAATATTTCACTTGTACCACGGCAGCCAGCATTATGGTGGGAGGAAACCGGGCAGAGTCCGGGGAAACCCACGACCATCTGCAGGTTGCTGGCAGACCTTCCAACATATGGCCGGAGGGGAATATAGTGATATTTGATTACAGAGATAAACTCATACATATTACTGTTTATTATTGATATTTTAACAATATCATGATTTTTATGTATTAGAACAATGTTTTATTAGCTGTAAGTCTATACTGGTTACACAGTTGTATATATAGCATGACATTTTATCTCACTACTGAGTGATGTAGGTTGACTGAACATGCTTACTGATGTCACCCATTAAGTACAGATTGGAACATCATGAAACAGTAAGTGTTTCTTTTTTCCATGTCATGGCGTCTGTGTAAAATATTAAAATGTAATAACAGAAATAATATTTTGAATAAAATTTTTTTATATTTATGATTTTTCAATGAAAGACATTATCGCACCGTTATTTAATTTATGTGATTTAATTTATGTTTATGTTTATTTAATTTATGTGATTGTAATTCAGAAGTTTTCACTGATATCACACGGTCTGGATTATGGGTGGGAGAAACCCAGTAAGACATTCCCCTCGAGAGTGTTCAAAAAGGGCAAATAGCAGGCCACAGACAGCTGTCTACAGCTGTCCTTGTAGGCACCTGCTTTCAAACTCTAACCTCCTTCTCTAACTCAAAATGAAAATCCTTCCCATCACCAGGTACATGTACATGGCAAACCTCATGAATTTAAAATTGCAGCATCCAAAGCAGTGCGAGCCAGATTTGAACTCTCGCCATCACTGATCAAGACCCTCAAGGTTGCAGCACTGCGAGCTACATGTAGCACTTTAACCAGCTGAGCACGCAAAATGCCCCTTGATGTTTTAGGCTGGATTTGAGAAACTTCCACTTAAATTACACCTGTCCAGATTATGGGTAGAGGAAATGGGCAGTGCCTTGAGGGATATCAAAGCACCTGAGCATGTACATGTACAATATCCTGATGTACAGCTCCACCCAAAACAATGGAAGCTGGATTCCACTGATTGCTCTTTTAAAATTACTCCAGTCTCTACTTTGAAAAACAATGAGATGTAGGCTACAAGTAAGTATATACCCTAATTCCTCGACCTTTTTGCATATATGGAAGAACAACACTGGGTGCAATTTATGCAAATTTTAATTAGATTTTGGCCAAATTCAGGGCTTCACAATAGAGTATAATTTTATCAGTCTACACCGAATAATGCTCTTAGAACTTGCTGGAATAAAAACACCTTGCAAATGTGCGAAAACGTTGAATAATTACAGTAGTAGGACAGCTCCAATAAGTCCTTAAGTCTTATACTATAAAAAAACCATACATGGTATAAAGAAACTAGTAAATTAAAGCGTAGTTACAGCTGGTTCACATATCCCCCACTTCAGAACTGTACATTGGTTGAAACAGCTTGGAAATTTTAACATTTACTGATGAAATTAGAAAGCATGATTGTCTACATTTACTCAGCCAACACACATAATTTCAATCCAATTCTAAAACTTGTGAGTTAAAACTACAGCCGAATCAGAATTAGCTGGAATTTCACCTCCAAACAGTACATACCTAGATGTCCCCTTGTATACTGTGTATCAAGTACACTAGATACAGTATTGTACATTTCAACCCAGCACACATATGCACTGTGTATAAATAGCTGGCCACTGAGCCTTCAGTCAACCTGTAGAGTTACATGTACAGGTACATGCAGGAACATGGTCACTGACTCTTCAACTTTCTCATACCTGTGCTCAAGTCAGTTCTAACCTAAAGCTGCACAGCTAGTCTCAGCCCTTGACATACATACCCAGTGACATTTCTGGACATACCAGCTGTTTGACAAATGAAAACACGCCACACGGCTGTAAAACGGCAATGTTTACGGGAAGGGTAGCCGGACATAACTGGTCGTTAAGACGTTTCGGTTTTGAAGTGAATTGGTGGTTACCTGTACATCAATAATTGATAGGAACATGTATCCATACATGTGTGTACATACAAGCATGGCTGTGTTCATACAGCACAATGTACAAAGTACATGGAAAGCTAGACCCAGGCAATGACCGCATTGACTTCAACAAATCTATATGTATATACTGGGCCCAGTTGTTCAAAAGTGTATTAGCTAATACTTGTGTTAAGTCACTTTATATATTTAAACTTTAGCCAAATTCAGCAGCCAATGTAATTGTCTAAAGGGCAAGTACAACAGCAGCAGACTTATTTGTTCATGTCTAATATACTGTTACGCAATTTTTTCTGGGCTATGTACTAAACTGAAGACTTGGCTAAAAGTTTAATCTGGTATAAAGTCTTAAAACAGTTTGGAACAACTGGGCCCATGTATATGTTTAATAAAATGTTTTTATTTTATTATTCATATACTGCATGTAGCTTGTTTGAATGGTGCTTTATGTGACACTCAAGAATCCTTTACTTCCACGATGACGTTAAATACACAAACTCATATCCAAGTACTTGGGTGAATGAAACCGAACAGGGCCCTGAGAAAAGCTGGGCACAGGATCCATTGAGAAAATAACCGGACCACAGAAAGCCGTACATTGTGCGAGAGAACGGCAAGAAACAGAACAATGCACAGGAGAAACCGGCGCAGAGACCACACTGAGCAGAGCATGAGGGAAACTGAGTACAGCATGAGGGAAACTGAGCAGAGCATGAGGGGAACTGAGCAGAAACCACAAGAAACTGAACAGACCACGAGAGAAACTGAGCAGAGCATAGCATGCGGGAACAGAACCAAGCCTGCAGGAAACTGAGCAGAGCCTGAGGAAAACAGAGCCAAGTATGAGGGAAACTTAGCGGAGCACAAGTGAATCTTGGCAGAGCACAAGGGAAACTGTGCAGAGATCTCAGGATACTGGACAAGAGCGCAGGGGAAACTGATCATAGACCACACTAAATTGCACAGGGCATGAAGGAAACCGAGCAGAGATCGCAGGAAACTGATCACAGCACAGGATGAGACTGAAGGAAGCTAAGCGGAGATTTAGAACACTTATTATTCACCATCCCTCCATGATGATGATGCAAAATTAAGATGCGAGACTGCAAATCTTTTTCTTCCACGTAGGGATTAGAGACCACAAGTTTACATGCAATCCTGATGGAGAACCAATGGGCCTCTTCCAATTAAGACTCTTGTATTTTAATCACAAGGACACACAAAGTGTGGGCACAATTTCTAGCCTTAGATATGTATGTTTTATGTGGGCAAGTTTATCAGTAACTTGCTAAAGGTTGGTGGATTATAGCCCAGACTCGGGACCACAAAGCCATCTTTGACTTTAAAAGTCAAAATTTCAATCATTAAACTTTGTATGTTCCTTTCCGTTATTTTATCTGAAATTTGTTTTACAATAACTTACCCAGAATTTACGTTGTCACGCAAAATTTGGACCTTACAAGGTAAGAAATAACAATTTTAAAGTGGTTAGAAATTTTGACCTAAGTCTATTAAAATATCGCTTCATGTTCCTGGAGCCCCGCACACCGGTTTCCTTCATCCATAAAACAGTATGTCATACATGTAGCACATTATGACTTAAATGTTAATGTTCTGGAGTGTTTGTTTGTTTATGCTGAATTCAAGAATATTTAACTGTTCATGTTTGTTTTGTTAAACAAACAAATTAATAAATGAATAGGTGGGGAATTTGTGTATAATTCCTGGCTCGATGTTCATGAAGCCTTACATGTAATTGGTAGCAATATTTATTTATTTATTTATTTATTTATTTGGTTGATGTTTTACGCCTTACTCAAGAATATTTCACTTGTACGACGGCAGCCAGCATTATGGAGGGTGGAAACCGGGCAGAGCCCAGGGGAAACCCACGACCACCTGCATGTTGCTGACAGACCTTCCAACGAATTGGTGACTATAAGCTATCAGTGACCAACAACTGTCTTCCATCTAGACATTATACCTACGAAAGTTCATCAGTACCTTGCCAAAGGTCAGTGGTTTGAACCAGGCACTTCAGTTAGCTCCATCCATAAAAATGACCCCCACTGTATTTGTGTGAAAAAGTCTTGAGTATGGCATGAAACAACAACCAAATGTATTTAAATAAATCAATCCCAACAATAACAAATTGCTTCAGTTGTGTGTACATGGTTAATAAACATTACGCTATGCCTGCAGGATTGTCATGCACGCCTTTTGCAGAAAATGTCTAAATGCATATAAATGTATATCCACTGGTTTACTTACTGACTGACTGACTGACTGAAGGAAAGAGATTGTTATTCTGTACAATTCAAACTGATGAAGAATGCATTTTATTTTGATTGTTTCATTTTTACTTCATTTACCATAAAAATAGTTGAATCGAACTTTATGTTTTTTCCGAATTTTCTAAATTTCTATGACAAGCATTAGTGGAGCCATGCATGCACATGTACCTGTAAGTACTGCATACGGATCCTCCATACATAAACGGTTGCACCTGAACTATACTGTGCATATGCTCCATAAATATAGCCCTAAACAGCAGAACTGATGAGCCCTGAAAAGTTCAATAAAGACAACTGCCTTATACTAAATCTCTTACAGCATGTTACTTCATTTCTAACACCGAACATAACCACAGTAACTCAGCCATCAAGTCAGCGCACGGCCAGTGGACCTTGTAATCCCCGCCATTTTTAATCCTATGGCATTTTCCACAAGGGTAACAGAAGGTTAACGATGGTAGAGTTTTGCTAACACCCCGGGGATGACTGGCCAAATCACATGCCAGATTACTTTGCATGTACCCTTACACCAGTTTGTACTTACACTGTGCATGTACATAAACAACTTGTCAGGTCCTAACAACAATGTCCAGTGGTTTATTCAGCAGAGCTGCTCAACCACCAATGGGTCCATTGACAATGGTGGGTGAATAAGGTTTGGGATCTACCTGACTGATTCTGAATTAAAGCAGACACATGCCTCCGCCCTGGTCTACCTTTATGCGAGAATGGTTCAGACTAAACTACATGTCTTATATTACTGTGTAAATTACTTAATTGTAATATTAAGAGGTAATAGTAAGCCTGTCAGCGCTGACCCCTGTCTGATGCCACTTCATGGTTACAATCTCTATTGACCTGTGAAATTAAGTGTTAGGATAAATGCTTGTACACAAAATGTCTACCACCGACAAAGCTTTATATCCATGCGATGTGATGCATTACAATTTGAATTAGGAAGTATATGTAAATGCATACTATATCATCTTTCACCAAATACGTATCATGTCCTGTAATTTAATCTCTATATCCAATCAGTATTTAGACAACAACTCTGGACAACAGAGATTTTTATGTCTCACTTAAGGCCAAAAAAAAAAGAAAAAAAAAAAAAAAAGAAAAAAGTGAGAGTGGAACAACTAATCACTGTACTTATACTAAGTGTGATGATTTAATGAACCAATTTCGTCCTTTTATCACCTCCCTAAAATGAGGGGCCTGGAAATATTTGTAGCCTGTTTATGCGTATTAGCAGGACAAGTGGAACAGAAATTTAAAATTCAAAAGTAGAAAAATTTGTCTTCGCATCACCAGCTTCCACCATTATCCACATGATTCGTGAAGCACCACACATGAACAATTGACTGCCAAAACGTCGGTCCAAATCCACACGATACTGACCGGTTTGCGTGAGTTAAATATTCTTGAATTCAGCATAAAAAAACAACCAAATTAATAAATAAATAAAAAATAATAAAGGCAGTAACTGAAACTGTTTTCCCACTGATTCGTACTGGTTTGGTTTTTTTTTTCCCTTTTGAACCCCAGAACAAAATCCTACAGATCATCCCACATACAAATGATTCGTAGTGAACTGAAATTTTCCTATCTTCAGTGATCAATACATTTATGTGTCTATCAGCTTGTTTAAAGCCATATTCGAACCTTTTCACTGACAGCATACATACAGTATGATGGCTGTCTTATGGGTGGACAAAAGTGGCGTTCCTGAGGCAAACCACTAGTCTAACCTCTGGCCAGGTACTGATGAACTTTTCTAACTGGCTATAATGTACATGTACAGATATGCACATCTCTTTAGTGGAAAACATATACCTGTATGAACATAAGTGGATGGATACATTGTATCTTACAATACTGCTGAATATTAGGAAGCATTCGCTTATTTAAAATAAACCCAATTAAATTATTTCACACCTGTATACATGAATAGCGAAAGACAATGTTCTCCAGGATGCAGTGAGAATAACCAGAGTTCATTTATTTCTTTTTCTGATTGTTGCTTAGTACCCACTAAAGACTTTTCACTTATAGAATTATGGCCTGATTTATGGGTGGACTTTATTTATTTATTTACTAGACTGGTGAGACCCACCACCATTCGCAGGCTGCTGGCAGATTTTTCCACAAACAACAGGAGGGTGGAATAAAACAGAATTTTACACGCAAATTCTCACACATGTGGTAAATATATGTTTCTTGATGGAAGGCAAGCTTGTGTTTTCAGTAAATATTTCAGTTTTTAGACAAACTCAGCAGCCAATATTTTTTATTTATTTATTTGATTAGTGTTTTAACACCGTACTCAAGAATATTTCACTTATACGACGGCGACCAGCATTATGGTGGGAGGCAACTGGGCAGAGACCACGACCATCCACAGGTTGCTGACACACCTTCCCACATACGGCCAGAGAAGAAGCCAGCATGAGCTGGACTTGAACTTACAATGACCGCATTGGTGCCAATATAGTTATCGAAAGCCCAAATATAAAAGTAGTAAATTTCGTTCAGATTTATTATACTGTTAGACAATTGGGGTAAGCACAAAACTGAAAACTTGCCATCAACATATATCTAGAATCAGGACAGGTCTGAACAATGGGGCTCTGTGAACTTCATACAAAACACCACAAGAGCGCAGTGTTAACCTGGCCCTGAGAAGTATCAGTGTGTTCACTTTAACAGGCTACCTTCTACCATGTCCAAACACACATCAATTCATGACATCTCACATGAATACACACTAAAGCCCTCAATATTATTACAAACACACTACATCACAGATAAGAGGATTCAATAGCATCTACATGTAGCTTTAAGTAGAATGACGCAATACAGGAAAAGCTGTGGTACAAAACCGGAAAACCACTTTATCACAATGAAGCCTATTAGCACGACTTCCACACTAACAGCACTGCCACACCAATGTGTAATCAATGGCACAAAATCAATATTCAATACAAACATACATGTACATGAATGTATGTACATAAGCATACATGACATACATGCAGTTTATGACTCAACATACATGTACCTTCCCTAAAAATTGTTATTTTGATATATAACGTATATAAATAAGTAAAAAAAACATGGTCTCTGTTTATCTTGTTTGGCTTGCACGTGTAGTACATGTAGGACAATGTGCTGCACCGAGAAGTATTTAAACATGTGCCAACTGTTCATTACAGTACAGATCTGCCACTGAAATAAGAGTCTTTTGTAATTTTTTTTTTATGTAATGTCGCATGTGAGAAGCTGGGAAATTTACCTACATATATTATGACAGCCCATCTTTGATGGACTGTCTCTTCATCCGAAAAGATAACGGACCTAATGTCAACAATGCTACCTGTCATATAACCCGCTTTGCATGCTGTCCGTCACACATCGATGTTGGGGTGGATAAAAAATGCCTGTCTGCCCACATAGTTGTCCGAATTGCTCATCTCCAGCAGATGTCCCCTCTTCTGATCGCCAGTAAATCCAACAGAGCCAAAAACTACATGGCCATCGCTGATAGGCACATAACATGAGCGCCATGTTGATCTTACAAGTTCTCGATACCCCGCGTTACCTCACAAGAAAATCATTTGGTTGCTCTCGGGTCCATCTGATGTAAAGAGGCAATGTTTCATGGGTTTGTTGTTGTTGATTTCGGAAGGACCCGAGGTTAACCGAATGATTTTCTCGCAAGGTAACGCAGGGTATCAAGAACTTACAAGATCAACATGGTGGTTGTGTTATGTGCCTAGCAGTGATGGCCATGTGGTTTTCAGCTCTGTTGGATTTACTGGTGATCGAAAAAGGGGACATCTGACCCAGATGGGCATTTCGGTCAACTATGGGTATGGACAGACACTTTTTATCCGCCCCAACATTGATGTGGGACAGCGGGTATGGTTATATGACAGGTAGTTTTATTGCCATCGGGGTCGTTATTCTTTTGGATGATGAGACGGCCCGTCAGAGCTAATGACGGCCATGCACTAACCTAAAACTTATATCAACTACAAGCATGTAGCCTTAATTTTGTTTGGAAGTCACGTAACCAGAGGACAGGATAGATACTCCGGTAAATCAGTGTTTTTACAAGGCAGAATTCCACCGTAAATAATGTCACTGTTCGGCGGTAACGTCAGAAAGTGCTGACGACATACTGTGTCTGTGCTGTCGCTTGCCTATCAACCACGTTGTTGTTGAATCCGCTTACACCGACAGGTTCTCTGATAAACGGGACAGTAGCAAAGTTTAAGTATCTGCAAAAACTTTAACAAGATCTTGCCAGTACACTTATATCATGTGTTGTTTTTGTTAAAATATGTCGTTGAACTTTAAAATGTTTACTTACTGCGCCAAAACTGTTGACAGAACTACAGCCCAGTTCGATACCCATTTCTCGGTTGTCCCGCGCGCCGTTTCTAAGAACGCCTACTGCTGAGTTACCCCCCTTTCGAGCAAGTTCAGATTTGCCATCAGCATTATTCCCCTTGATCCGCTGCCCCACCCGCCCAATGCTGCAAATCCATCAATTTAATAAGTCATACGCTTTGTGTCCCTAAATCAATTACCTGGATAAATTAACAGAGTGAATGAATCATACAATCACGCAGCTGGTTATAAATTAATGATTCAGCCAATCAAAAACCATAATATAACAAATAATGAGCAGCCGTTAGGCCATTATATAGAATCCTTGGCCTATTTGTTCGCTTCAAGAAGATCAAACTACCAGTATGTACAATCACATAAATATCCACTTTTCATAAGAGTTTTTTTTAATAATAAACTGATGTTATAGCACTTAATTGCTCGGGACTAATTCACTCATAATAAGTACTACAAAGGTCAAGTTTGTGGATGCGAAAGAAAAACGTGGAGGGGGGGAGGGGGGAGATCCAGAGTTTTGTTTGTTTGTTTTGATTGGTGTTTTACGCCGTACTCAAGAATATTTCACTTTTACGACGGCGGCCAGCATTATGGTGGGTGGAAACCGGGCAGAGCCCGGGGGAAACCCACGACCATTTGCAGGTTGCTGGCAGACCTTCCCACTTACGGCCCGAGAGTAAGCCAGCATGAGTTGGACTTGAACTCACAGCGACCGCATTGGTGAGAGGCTTCTGGGTCATTACGCTGCGCTAGCGCGCTAACCGACTGAGCCACGGAGGCCCCGAGAGAACCAGAGAAAAGCATATGGTGAAATAGCTGAAAATTGATATACATATCACTTTTGACTGGCATTTATTTATTTACCACGGCTTTGCTATATAGACCATAAAGGTATATCACAAGCGGCGATTAAGTGTGGAATATTGTGTCGAATTGTTATCAATTCAGGACTACATTTGACCTAAACTTTCGCGGATGACGGACTTAATCCTTTTGCCTCAATCTGAGAATTTAATTGATATATATATTTATTTAATTGATTGGTTTGATTGTTTTACGCCGCATTTAAGAATATTTCATTTATACGGCGGTGACCATCATTATGGTGGGAGGAAACCGAGCATAGCCCGGGGGTAAATGATATTAGAAAAGTGTTTTCAGGTTTATTTATGACGTACCGGTACAGTAATATTGTAACTTTCATCACCAAGAGTGTTATTTTTTTACTTTCATCTACGTCTGAACATGTTTTTATGGACGATTTTTACTCCTAACACGGTGTCTGCTGAATTGCGCTCAATAAGATTAGTACATAGACACGTAGATGAAAAAACAATAAACAATTAGAATTAGAGTAACCCTTAGGCAGTGATCTCTATCAAGGTATTGCAGTTAATCTTTGACGGAATACAAGGGATTTTTTGACTTACTCTGTTGAGGATTATCGGGGATTAGGGGATTAAGGTCGGTGACCTCCAGATTCGCACTGTAGGTCGCTCACATCCAGATACTTGCAGTATAGTGGCAAGCACACGACGAGGTGAAAGATAACATGGTAAGGTATAGGGAAATGAGCAACAGTGGGAGATATTTTGAGGGCTTTCACTAATAATAGTGGGAAATTATAGTATGTTAGACAAGAATACAGTAAGTACAACACGTGTAAATTGTGAACGCCATCCAAGTCGTGAAGCAGGCTTCTTAATTAACTGCACTTACATGTTAACTAGACAATGTCTGTAAAAGATGTAAGTGCTAGTAAAATGGCAAATCTTCGCATGTCTCCGGTCTCAAATTGAAACTTCAACACCGTCTCTGTACCTAGGGTAGAATATGCTTAGACAGCTACAGCGTTTTATTGATTTCCCTCGTTTCCATATTCAAATCTTCAGCTCCGGCTGGTTCCGCGAGGTTTGGCGAGTCAGGTATGAAGAGCGCTCGTTTTGTCAAAGAATTCAGGTTCAGTTCGCCCATAAACTTGAAGGCCGTTGTACATGCGGAATATCCCTGAGCACCCGAACTGCGTTAGACACCAATCAAATCAGTTTACTTGGTTTAAACTTACATCCCGGTGGGTACTAATGAAAAGTATCTTCCGACCGGGTTAATGTTGAACGATGCTTGAGGATGGGGACTGCAGTCAAAATTAAAATAAATTCAAGTTAAAATAAAGTTTATTTCACATGGGTACATAATATTAACTCCGACGTCGCAAAAACTCAACAACCAGGAAAAGTTTGTGTATTCTATCTCATAATAGCCATGATTCAGTGAGATATTTTTAATACACTTTTGATACATTCACAGAATGGCTACTAACGACGTTGAATTCACTGAGTGATTATTGGAAACTGGCCAACACAGGTTCACGCGACAAGCTGATAAATGTCGATATCTCGTATATAAATTAAACATGTGGAGGAGTCTGGTCAATCAACATATCGATATGGCATAAAACTGAAAGGTTATTCACTGTTTACACGGAAACGGATAAGTACTCGATACCGGTATCACCACTCACGCGCCATTACGTCGAATTATGTATACCGTTTAACCAATCAAAATGCTCCACAGTATAATAGGTGCATGCGTCACATTAAATTAACAACTCACAAACCGGAAGTTATAAATTTATTCATACATGATCATGGTGAAATTATGAATATATAGCGTATGTAACGGTTTAATATTCTCTTTACACAATGATTCACTTGAATTAAGAACGAAAAAAAAAAACGATCGTAATCTTTCTTCTTAACGAGGAAACAAAAATTGGTAAACAGGGAAAAGAAAACAGGGAACCTGCAGCTAGCCGTGAGATTAGATACACCACGTGATGTCCTTGTTACGTGCACGTGCGGATTGTACAGAATAACAAATACATTCAAGGAATCCGAATGGCTGGAATCATAGAGAACAGAATATTTTCGATAAGTGTTTCCTTCTTGGAATTTACTGTTTCTGTTCATTAAATGTGTTTCTTCAACATTATATATACACTCCCGTGGCCGTCATCGTATAAATGAAACATTCTAGCTTAAGTACATACGACATAAAACACCAATAAATGGAAAAAAATACAAAAAAAATCAAATAAAAACCGAAACATATATTCAACTTTTTGGCACGGTGCCATGGAGGTGGAAAAGCATGTATAATGCAAACTTAACACTTTGTAACGTGTTACAAATTTAACACTTTACCAAATGATTAGAAATGTTTATGCCTTGTTACTATTTATATTATTATTTTATTTTACGTGCTGTGTTCCTCAGTATAAATGTTAAAAATCGTGTACTCATTGTGTTACGTCCCGCAAATAATCATTACGTAACGTAACAATTTTTAACATGTATCACAAAATCAGCTAACAAGTTGAATCATTTTAACATGGGTACTTATATAGAAAATGTTGACAGTTTAGCATTTGCGTTTTAAGGGAGTAACTTGTGGCACGTCCAAATATCTTGGCTATACCTTGGGCTTCAGAAGCTCTCTAGAGCAAGCAAGGGGTCAGTGATTGGTTTTGACTGCAAAGAGATATGCATGCATTTATTAACGCTAGGGGTATAGAGAGAGTGCAAGGCTGGAAACGTCTGGGCTTGCGCATGTCATGATTCACTTGTATCACGCCGCATTTCGGAAAGTCCCTGTAGGGTGCTGATGGAAAATAAGACACATGCTCCCCAAAAAAGAAAAATGACCGTGTGAATATAGGCCTTTATGCGGAATTAAGCTTTACAGCTATCATACAACGGTTACATTTTCGGACACAATAGGACTCTAAGGACCTCCATGGCCGAAGTCTTTAACGCGCGGGCGCGTTGCAATGACCCAGGAACCTCTCACCAATGACGTCGCTGGCTTCCTATTCTGCCAGGTCTGCCAGCAACCTGCGGAAGGTTGTAGCTTCCTCCTGAGCTCTGTTCGGTTTCCTCCTATATAATAATGCTGGCCGTCGTCGTACATGTATATAAGTAAAATATTCTTGAGTATACTGCGCAAAACACCAATCAAATAAATCAAATCAATAAGATAACATACTCTCCAGAAATGAAATATAACATCATACTAAATTAAGATTTACAGATATCGCTTAACAGTTAAGTTGTTATGAATCAAGACGGATCAGAATCTAGAGACCACGTGATCTATTTAGTAACAAACGGCGTGGATGAAGAAAACTGTCCTCCCTACGTTATTGCATAAGAAAATGCCTATTTTTGAATCGGTGTCAATAATCTTGTATCTGTTGGATTTGTGTAATTTTTAACTTTCCAAATAGTCTAAGTATTTCTACAGAGCTTTCGTGACGTTATTTTGTACAACTAAACCTTACTATTTGCTAGCGAAGTAGCAAAAATGGACCTTTTCCCCAATACTTTAACAATGGGCGGCCATTTTGGTTTAAACACGAAAGGGTGATCACGTGACCCCTAATTTCCGACCCGTCTTACAACATAGTCAAAATGAAGTCTCGTAACTTTTTGATAGCTAGAAGTTGAAATGACCTTTACAATAAGTGACCGAATTTTCATGGATTACAGCATATGTCGTTTTTTTTCTTCTCCTGGATTCGTGGCTTTGTTAGGGAGAGTATAACGTACACTTGTCAGTCATACTTGACATGGTTGCCAGTGACTTGACCGAAATATTGTGCTGATGGAAACCCAGATGTGGATTTCCCCGGATGTAACTGTTTAAGAGTTCAAATTTGTAATCAAAAGCCCGGGGGGAAAGCGAGATACAGGTTGTGCCAAATTAAGATGTACCAGATAACGCAGTTCTTAAAGGTTTTTTTTTTCTGTGATACCAACTGGTATTAGAGTTAATCGACACATGTACACCTTTGCACTCAAGCAAGATGTCGAAATATTTTCCTTTAGTACCCAATAGTCTATGAAAGATCTTTATTTTCTGATTCACCACTTGTAGATCTTCCTACTGTGCTGCTGGAAAACGACTTTACGTGCTTTGCCAACATATAGTGATATTGTGTTGTCCGAGTCGATGATGTTCTAGCCTGTATAAAAAAAAATGTATTAAAATTTGTTACTTGTAGTTTGAAAATCAATCGTTTGAATGAACAATTCAGTTCTGAGTTCGAATTCACCATTCGTTATTTTGAATTCACAATTAGTTATTTCGTATTCACGATTCGACATTCCATTTAACGATTCATTATTTGACGGAATAATGTGAGCTAAAATCCTAAGATCCTACATAAATAATTCCACACAGCTTTAAAAAACTACACTTGCATTTTTCGGTAGACAAAGCGCGTGAAGACCAATTGCTTTTCACCATTATGATATGATATGCCTATCTGTAAGTTACAAGTCTGAACGTTCATCAGTCGGTAGTCTGTAGTCGGTGATTTTATCGCTGGCACTCCTCTTTCTTTCTCGACTCATAAAACTGACTACAATACCATAATATAAGTAAAAAATTTTGTTAGAAGCCTGGCGTTCAAAGGCAATCCAATAAAATGGTCAAAGAAATGAAAGTAATTCGAGCAGGATTTACAAAATGTATATACTTGTCAGTGTAGATTTACAATGGGGATACCTTTTGAGCATATTAGCGATTCTAGAGCACAAAGTAATTGGTTGATACCTCCGGGTTTCGAATTTGTGACTTTCCGTGTCAGCCACATAATTTCCGCAATCCATGTCAGCCATTTAGACTGTACATGCAATTCGCCGACAGTCCACAATTTGGAGTTAAAAACGTGGTGTAAGAGACAAAAGTACAAAAATGATCTCCAGCTTTCTTCTTGAGGTGCATAAAAATGGGCATATCAGTCATGTGAGGCGACTTCACGCTTTAGAGCGAGATTTAGAGGTTATCAGATAGACTCGTGACCAAGTGTCAGTCCTACTGATATCGTTTTGAATTAAATTGACGTTGAATGGTTTTAATTTTCAGTATGTTTTCGTAAGGTCCCACAATTAAGTAACTTGTTAGAGTGACGTCAACGGTAATAGCTGTCAACAGTTTTGTTGATGGGAGCGCCCGAATTGGGCAGGCTATGCTGGTACCGCTTTCCAAGCATGTTCGTCGAAAACGTCATTTCCGAACATTCCCGACCACTGATGGAAAAATTGCATAAAATGGAAGAAATATAGTTTATGCCTTAAAAATGATCAAATCTTTCTCCATTGCCCTTGACACTAAGCTCCTTATTTTGTGGTACCTTTTCATGTATCGGACCGCTTTGATGGCTTGATGGTTCTTGAGTTCGCCTCGGGAGGCCAGAGGCCAAACCCGGATCGGGCCATACCAAAGACATTAAAAATGGTACTTGTTGCTGCCTCGCTTGGCGCTCAGCCCTGAGAGGTCAGAGTAAGAAAACAGGACTGGTTGGCCGGGTATCAGTATGATGTGACTGGGTGAGGTGTCATGTCTGGTGTTTTCGGTGACGGACTCGCCCTACCACACGAAGACACAATATATGTACAAATACCCAATGACCCCTCGACGTCATATGACTGAAAAATTGCTAAGTACGACGTTAAACCCCGAGCATACATACATACATGTATACGGATATATCGCCTAATACTGTTATACTAAACCTCTTTCCGTACACAGCTTGTAATAATCTCAGGAAATCGGTTAAAATCTTTGACTTACACATTTTGGCAGCGAGTGGTACAAACATATATATAAAGCGTTCAAGAAAAAGACCTGTGTTTAACTTAACCTTTTGGTGGGAAAATTCCACCCAAAATGAATGTACATTAAACAAGGCAAATTTATTTTCATGTCCCGCACATTCAGATAAAGTGAGTTCATTGGTCAGTGTACTTTTTTCCTTTTCTTTTAAAACAGAAAAAAATGGATCGTCATTGTGTTATATTATAAACGGACTTACAAGATTTATGGGATTAATCAAACAATAATTGATGTACACATGTTGGATCACAGCAGTGTAAAAACACACCATTCTCTGCTGTTAACGCCGCAGTAAGTGTTTCTAAATTTATTTATTTACTTACTTATTCGATTAGTTTTTATGCCGTACTCAAGAAAATCTCACTTATACGACGGTTGCCAGCATTATGGTGGGAGGAGACCACCCGCAGGTTGATGACACACCTGAATTACTATTTGCTTTACGACCACAGCTACATAGAAACAGCGGTGTATTACAGAATAGGACAAAAGAATGTGCCCTGTTTGGACCTAATTATATCATGTATGTCTTGCTACCTATTAGATATAAATTTGAAATGAAATAATTAATTAATGTACAAAGTTATATTAAGGCACGTCGGTCTTTCCCACGGTACTGTATATATACATGAATTTCGCAATATTGTTTCGCTGACCTAAGCGCCATATGACTCGTTTATAGGAATTTTACCAATTCTTTACCAACACTTGATACGTACATATAAAGACACATAATGTCGGAATGCCGGTAAATTCCGGTGATCGGCCGCTCCATGAGTGTTTATGCATTAATTGCAGGAATTTCCTAAATAACGTATACATTACGTGCTGTACCTTAATAATGGGATGCCACTTCGCGAAATCCTATCCATTATGATCCTTAATTTACTGAAATAAGGAGACCTACACGTAACTAACGTACATGAACGATGAAGCAATTAAGTGTACTTTGTGAAGTGTATATTCATAAACTGAAGATGGCGTTGCAAAAATAAATAAAATGAAGTATAGGCATACCAGTAAAGTAAATTCGTTAGCTACATTTTTAAAAAGTCTGAAATTCAGATGACAAAGTGTGACGAAGATAATTGTGCTGTGGTAGGTTGAGGCGGGTGTCAACAAAAGTCAGTAACAGTCACATTTGTCATCAGCAAAAGATGTTTAGCGTTAGAAAGCGACATTGGGGTGTTCCTATATCTGAGGATCCAAGTCGATCGATTTTTCTTTGCGCTAAGATTCAACAATCATGTTTATTCTGATCAAAATGGATTAAAACTGTGTGGGAAACCCCAATGTGTCAAGTGAAAATTCAGGGATCCCATGAATTCTAAAAATAACTCCGGATATGACGTAGGACCAATCTCTAAGAATTGCCTGTTTATGTTTGCACTGTATCCTGCTGTGGGCCATATTACCTCTACATTTGATCGGTTACACATCGAAGGAAGCCTTAACAGACGAGCCGGTAAAACAAATAACTTTTTCTCTGGGTATTTTAGCATTTGGTTGACATAATCCTTCCGATCCGTAATTCGGCTTGGCGGAGTAATTTACAGAGAACCAAAACGAGGCTGTGATACATGTAGGTTGTACAGACTGGAGAGAAGTGATCGTTTTTTCGGGAGAGTGTTGTCTATCTCCATTCTTTTACAGATTTCGGAGTATTTACCACAACAATAACAATCATTGACAGAGAGACAGAGGTGCCATGGTTGGGAAGTTTAGCGCCATAGTGTTGGCCGTCCTGTTGTTCTGCAGTTTTACAATCGCAAAGGTAGGTTTCTTCTCGTCATTTTTTCTCATGCTCGACATGTCCGACTGCTTCAAAGCCTCGTTACCCCTGTGAACCCTTTGTCGTCTTGGCCTGGTTGCGATTTTGTTACAAATCGCACGTGTCTGTGCCAAGTAAATTGTTTCATCACGTGGTCAGCATGTATTATGCCCTAACAGTGTAACGCGTGTGGTGTTGTGACCTCATAAGGCATAGTGTACATAGATCCAATGTGTCATATGATCAAGTGTTTGATATATTTGCATCTTTCAACTATCATCACCCACTCAAACTCAAAGTTGTGCATTTTAAAAAAGTACATGAAGCAGGCTACAAAAAGATAATTGATGTGTTATTTGTACAAAGTTGCATGTCAAGTCAATTGTATTGAGTTGTAATTACATACAATGTAAAAATGTTGCATTCAGCCTTCATCACTGTCCATAAGAACCCTTATGATAAATGTGCTGAAAGGATTTTCCACAAAACGTGTACTGGGTGACATGGAACTCTTAAAGTTAAAAATAAGGATAGGCCATTGTCTTCAGAAAAGAAACAATGTGTTTGGTTACATCACACAAACAAACAAGGATGGTCATAACTTAGACTCAACAACCAGTTTTTTTCCAGCTGTTTTTGTCATTATGAGAAATGGTATTCATTTTCTGGTTCTATTGACTGTCAGCATCCTGTCAACCCATCTGAAATCTGACAGTGTTCATTGGGTGCACTGTTGGCTTTGTGAAACAAGTGATATTTAGTACTAGTCTCATTGATTGCAAGTCACATTGTGGTAAATTAAAACGACATCAAACACATGGAGAATGCTCTCAGCGACCCCTTCCCCATTCTTTGAAGTGCTGCTTCCTTTAGTCTGATTAGTATGGGCCTTTGATAGTAACACTAAACTGTACCCCCTACTTGCAAATGGTTGTGGAAATCTTCTACATTTCCTCCCGCCATCATTTTTGTCGCCATCGTGTAAGTGAAATATTCATTTGACAGCATAAAGCACTAAACAGATAAATGAATAAATGTACTATACCCTTGCTGGGCTGCTACATGTACTTGAAGCTTCTTTGTTGTAGCTTTCAATAATGAAAGTGTATAGCCCATAATGATGGAGATATGATGTGGAACTGAAAGTGCTGTAAGTGTATTGATGGAGATGCTCAAAATGTCACATACGGACATCATAAAAGAATTCAACAGAATAGTGTATACTTGAGTTCAAATCCTCTTCTGTTTGCCGCTGTTCATTAGTTAATTATTACATCTGCATTTGACTTTAAGTTTACAAGCACACTTTAATAACTTAGGTGGATTTGAATCAAATTTCATTCTGCTTTCCTGTTCCATGAAATAAGTTCATAGATTTCTTTACTGTGTTTGAAGAATTTGTTTGTTTTTAGTTTTTCCCTTTTTTTTTTTCAAATGGTTTAATTTTTTGTTTTTTCCGAGAGTCTTTGCTTCCATGATATTCTTTTAGTTTTTTTAAAGTATAATTTCCTTTTCATGAGGTAGGGGGAAGTATTCTATTTCAAACAGGGGGAATAATAGCAATTGTTGTGGCCGCACTTGCTGTTTAGTTGTACAGTTCGAATTCTTATTGCTCAGAGATCCAAACATACATTTTTGCGTGACTGAAGTATTAAACTTACATGTATGCAGTAATCTCTCAGACTCACCCTGTTCATCAGCCATTGTAAGACTGGATTTAGGAAAGCCAGATGTGGGATTTAATTTCCAGTGTGATGACAAGTAGTGCCAAGACGTCCTGGGGTCTTATTTATGAGTAAGCATCCATGCCATAGATGTATCACATAGGTCACTGCACAGTGATTGTTTGTTTTCATTACCCTTTTCTCTAGATCACTGAATTATCAAGCGATGATTATTAATTGTCCATTTCTAGCCCCCAAAAATATTTTGGTTTTAAGCCTTCGCCTGCATGCTTGTGTAAGTTTTTGACAACTGACAAATCATACTGATATTGATGTGAATTTTTTTTTATATATATAAAAATACTTAAAACAGCTGTTTGTTGTTAATTAATTAGACAAAACTTTTTATTTTTTCCCCCTCCTATAACACAGTTAGTTATTGTCCATTAAAATATATAACAGGTGAGCTAATTTATAAAGATGAAATCAATATCAGCCAGGTACAAGGTGTTCAAAAAGGGCAAGTACTGAAACAGGCTGCAGATAGCTGTCTACTGTCGTCCGTGTAACTGCCTACTTTGAATATTGTTACTATTTGAATCAATAGTACTTGTGGCATAATTACTTTCAATTCAGCCACCTACTTTTGAACTCTGACCTCCTCCTTCTAAATGAAAACCCTGTAGGTACAGTACCCATATGTCATACAAGGGCGACCATGCACGGTTCTAATGTGTCGACCTTTCTGAACTTACAAAGCAAATGCCAGCCCAGGTTTGTGTGGAGTTAAGAGGATAAGAAGAAAAAAAAAGCTCACTTGAAACAAGGTTAAACAAGTATTAGATAGAGTGACAAATCATAGAGACGTCTGTCATGCTGGGATATCTGTTATATAAGGGGTTTGTGAGAAAGATATACTGAAAAACTTACTGGAACACAACCGACATATTCAAGTGTGATATAAGATTTCCTGTGCCTCCGGATTGGACTGGATTATTATGTGTGTCATTATTTTGACAGCTCATCATTTAAAGGTTAATTAAGCTGATCATTATGTAACATAATGTACTTGTATGTTACAAGGGCATGCCATGTCAAATCTATTATTGGTAGTGGTCCGCAGTTTGATAGAGATAATTTTAGGTACAGGGACTGGATCTTCATGTAGATAACAAAGAAGAGCTTGGCGTGAAATTTTCCAGCTACATTAAAGGTACAGGTAATAAATTGTATTTTTCAGACTTTGCTCAAATTCTTTGGCTGTGACACAAACTTGAGATTGACTCCTTGTTTGAGCTGTTGAAGTTCAAATCAATAAACTCCGATGGAATATGAATAAACTCTGTTTCAATCCATGTAAATGTTCACGTCCTGTAATTTTTTATATAGTGTAAATATTGTAACTTTACAATAATTAATACTCACTCTCACACATGACCGTTTATGTTTTTATCCAGTGGTTTGGCTTCATTGGTTATATTCTTAGTCAGTTCAAACAGTACTTTCAGGGCCTCCAAAAAGTACCCTAAGGTACCCTAAATGGCCTAAAAATTCGCTCGTAAAAGTGCATTTTTTAGAGGCAAATAATTGTCACAAAATATTATATTTGATGCTGAAACTTACAGTTTTCCAGTTGAATGCCATCCAGTGTTTCAAGCAAACCTCAAAACACCTTTCTAAAATCAGTAGAACTCTCAGAATCGGGAAAAATGGGCAAGTTAGTCATGGACGAAAGTTATGGTCATTTAGGGTAATGGATAACTGCTTTGAAATATTGCTATTTTATTGGCCGTGAGAAGCAGCTACAGCCTCAAACTTCAAAGGCCACTGTCCATGTTTGGATGCCAATTTGACCAAGTCTGAAAAAAAAATGAAAAAGTGAAAAATAAAGCTTTTGTATAAGAAATTTTCTTTCTGGCAAAATAATGAGAATGTATGTAGCTTTCAGATATGATACATTCAATGTAACATTTTAAACTTTAGGAAATTGCAAAAGTCAGAATTTCGCCCATTTAAACTTTGTTATTTATCACTTCCTAGTCCTTGAGAGGAACTCGGGTGCTTGAAACTATGAACAGGCTATTGTACATCAAGCCTGTTGCTGTCTTCCTGGGTCAGGAAAACATATGTACATGTACAGTGCCGTTGTTAAGTTCTAAAACTGCATATTGGGAGGAACACTCAAGTCAGAATAATCGTGCTGGGTCCAATAAGGCCGTCTTCTGCTAGTTGCCATATCGCCAGAGCCTCATAGAACACTAATTAGCTGCTCTCATGCGTTCAGTCATAGCCATGATCGGCACAGTGTAGCCGATTACGTGATGGTTGTACTGATCACGATGAAAGACAGATTTGGGTGTGCTCTACACTGGTTACAGCAGGCTCGGCGTATGTGTACATGTACACTGCATGTGTATGCGAGTCAAGACCAGTTCTGACAGACCTAGGATGTCAGAGGATGCGGGATAGTACACACATGTACACATATGTGTTCCATGGGGACCCGTAAGAGGCCAGTGCCTATCCCCAAAAGGCCACCCACAATAAATCCATATAATGGAGCATAAAGACTTTGTTAAAGTGTCCAACATCTAAAACAATTCGTGTACATGTACTGATGTAGTTTGAATGGCCAAAAACTGATGGCCAGTTTCAAAGTTCCAGTTGAAAGAAATTTGAAGGTACATGTATACTACAGAAATGAATACATTTAAAACTATAACAAGACTGTAAGAGGGAAGATCTCTCAGTAACATGCAGATGGTTGTGGGTTTCTCCTGGACTCTGCCCGGGTTTCCTCCTAGCATAATGCTGGCCTCCGTCATATGAGTGAAATATCCTTGAGTAAGATACATGTTCATGAAATGTGATGTTCATGAAATGTGATGTTCATGAGAGTTAGTACAGATTTACACTGTAGGCTTTCATGTCTCTGTTGCCCTTGCTGGATGATGTAATGGTGTGAAAATAACAGGAGATCGTTGCGGTGAACTTCCAGGGGCTATCTCCCTGTCCCATAATAGCAACGTCCAATCAGGCTGCCTTGTAACTAAAAGCTTTTCCCCCCCGAACTCTAATCAATTGAGAAAACATTGAGCAAAGAGTGGTGGATTTGTCCGGGCATACATGTATGTGTATGGAGCGGACGCTGATACTGCTGCTTGTGTTGATACGTGAGGGAAAAACTCTGGAATAGAAGAGTAAGGGAGAAAAAATGCTGTGACGGTTACGGCCAGCTTGTGTTGCTAATGAAATGTTGTGGAATTGATCCAGGTTATTGATTGGTTCTTTAGAGAAAAAAAAAAAACAACAACAAAGGAAAGTAAATCTGAGAAGGATTGTGTCATCAGAGTGGTAGTGTGAGTTCTGGCCAGACTTGAAAAACAAAGATTTATCGGACATTATATATTTGATTTTCATTTTTTTTTTTTTTTTTATACACATGTGATTTTTAGGTTGTGCGTGCATCTGTGTACACAAAAATTTCCTTGCATGTATTAACTGTTTCTATATTTATTGTTTTTGTTCGTGAAGAACAGTTTTGTACAAATTGACATGAATTACCTTCAGTAAATAATGGTATTATTATTATTTATTATTTATTATTATATAGTTGTTATGTACAGTAAACATGTACATGTGGCCTGCTGGAATTATTATTCCAGTGTGCATTAAAGAAGAAGGATTTTAAAAACAGCACGAGTTTTACAAGCTATGTACATGCACATGTTGGTCCAGGTTAAAATGTGAAATATAATAGAGTATGTCCTGTTTTTACACGAATCAGTTTGCAGGCTTCTCAGATTGTGTCGTCAACAAATGATCATATTCTAAAGCATGTAGATAAGTCAAATAAACACATGTGCATGTTGAAAGTAAATAAAATTGAAAGTAAATAAAATCATGAGGGGACCAAGTGAGAATAGATATACATGCACGTACGGTACATGTACCTATAGATATACATGCACGTACGGTACATGTACCTATAGATATACATGCACGTACGGTACATGTACCTATAGATATACATACACGTACAGTACATGTACCTGTAGATTTATGTACACTGCTCACAATTGGTGTGATAAAGTTTAGGTGTACTGTAATCTACCTGTACCAACTGTGGTACTAGATGTGATTGAGAAAGAGCAGGTGGAAAGAGCCTGAGTATGAAGGATGAGCTGACCTGTGTTTACCTGTAACTAGACCCGATCGTGTTGGAGTGTGTGTGGGGGAGTATACAGGTAAATGTTCACCCACATACAGTACAGGTAACAGTACCCTCGTTCAGCACTGGGAGGGGATTGACACAGTGAATCACTCCACACGACAGGTTTTGGCTTATTGTGATACATCAGACTATCTCAGGTAGTAATTTACATTTAAAAAAGAAACACAATCGGCTAGATCTCAAGATAAAAGAAAAAAAAAGGAGATGAAAAAGATGCATGTAAATGTATATATATATATATGTGTGTGTATTGTTTTATAGCTCTTCGGGGAAATGGAGTACATGTAGCTGTTAGGTAATTGCGTTGCTTAATCTAGCAACCCTGAGTGCGTGCCACAGCGAGAGTATATAAGCTAATCTTGTTAAACGAGTTTGGGTGGTCAACTCGGGTACAAAAGCCTGATGTAGGACAGGTGTGGAAGTGGGCCAGGTATCTACATGTACATGAAGACACAGGTAGTCACATTGGGGCATTAATGACGTGCTAGCTTATATGGAGGGTTATATTAAGTTCAGGATGCTGTGTAAGTGAAATACTCTAAAGTAAAAACAAATAAATAAATATATAAATATTATATTGATGTACAAGTCACAAGTGGATTATATTTTTGTACGCTGTGTAACTAGCTCACTATTTCTTATTACATAGGTTGTTACAATGCACAAGGTGTAAACAATTTTAGAATAATTTATTTAGTTTTACACTTGATCGGTGTACATATTGTACTTGTAAATACATGTATTTGAAGTAACCGTTACCTGGTGTACATTGTAGGTGGGGAAAATGGACAGGGCCGTAAGAGAAACCAACATATGTTACCTTGTACAGTGCACATGTACTGTACGTGTATAATATGTATCAAATTACCAAGTCAGCTTAAGTTCAGTTCCACCCATACATGTAGATTAACCAGAAATTGGAATCAGGATGTCTCAATTCCAATTGTCCTCCTATTTTACCTCCTATTTCTTCTGTGGGAATTTTATCAGAATAGGATGTCTCAATGACGCTGCGACTGCCAATTGGCTGAGCTTATGGTTCCACCTTACATGTGTACACGTATGTGGGAAGGTCTGTCAGTATGATTGTCTCTTCGTTCACTGGATGATCAAATTTCCCAGCAGTTCAGAGGGACAAATTGGGATTCAAGAGGATGAATACAGATAAATAAAACCTTAATAAAGCTGAGCATATTATTTTTATCAGCACTTGATATATCGGATATTATCAGGTAGTAAGAATAATTGTATAATCTAGATAGTCCTGATCTCAAAGCCACATGATGAAAAGTAGTATAGTGTTGTTGTATTGGTAAGTACCAAATTATTGCTCAAACAAGGAAGCAGGAAATGTACGTGTATGTATTATATGTCCTTATTAGCTGGTGGGGGAAGCAGGCAGACGGGGAATTTATGATTAAAATTTAAAACATTATGATGGGAGGCCGGCAGGTTATGGGGAAAATGTGTTTGGAATTTTGAACACCCCGAAACTTGCGATAATGCTCAATCAGCTATTTACGGCATGGCTTAAACTTCCGACTTCTCAGTGCTCTCCCATGTGTTACATTACTACGTGTACAATGTATGAGTTTATAAAAGCTCTGGTGCATTATACATGTATGTGTGAGGATTTAAATGTACATGTAGGGACTCCAGAAGGGGCTTGGGGGTGCGTCTGGGGGGCGGGGCAGGGGGCAGTCAAACTACTGCAAATCATCGCTTAATCGGAAAATCGTGTTTCTATAAAATGTACCAGACTTCTTGTACGAGAAGTTTCACGTGTAAAAGGATAGATTACCCTGTTCCTGTGGCTTCTCATTGAGTAAGGAGACACAAGGCGCATATCGTGACGTGAAGTTCAAGGGGGCAGGAGTGGGAATCTAGGAATATGGTAGTTGTTGGTAGCCAAACGAAAAGTATTGCTCGCACTAAACAACCAGCCTACTTAAATTCGGGTTTACTAAGCAATCGACTAATGGACCGACCCAAGCGATGAAGCTAATCCAACAAAAACATCAGCTAAGCGACGATATTTCAAGAAGATTGGAAGCTAGGTATTGCTCCATGTGTGAAAATTGATGGCAAATAACCCCCCTGGCCAGTTATTAAAACAGATGTATTTCAAGACTAAGTACTCAGTGCATTTAATCATATATTGGCCAACAGTTCAGTACAAAGAAATTTTGTCCTGTGAGTTGCGAAAACATGCGGTAACTTTTAGAGATCAACAGCACAATTGTCCTGCTGGCTTTACATGTACTTCTAATTTCTATCCCTGTACAAGTACAAAATTTTTTTATGATTCATGCATTTTATCATTGACATTGAAGTGGATCGTTTTAAGTATGTGTGACCACATGAATTTGAGCATGCTTATGACTGTAAGGATCTCCGGAAGTTGAAGAGTTCCAACAATGGAAGGTGGTATGTGTAAGTGGTTTGCCGCCCCCCCCTCCCTCACACTCCCCTCCCTCACACTCCCCTTATCTACATTGTCTTCAGCTGGAATGCTACAGGTTGTACATACAGTTTTGAAGCAGAATAAAAATGATGTGTGGGATGGAATGTCGTCTGACGAATGGAATTTACTGCACATGAGTTTTTTCTTTCTTTAATTTTCAGTTCGATTTGAATTAGTGTTCATGTCAAGGTAATACTCTGTACTGTCACACACAATACTGATATACAAGACTGTAAGTTTTGCCTTTAAGCACTACATGTAGTTGTTTCCACTGTTTGAAATAGTTTGGATCGCTTTGGTGGCTTAGTGGTTAGAGCGCCCACTTCGAAGCTGGGAGACCCAGGATCAAAACGGTAATAGTTCCCGCCTTGGTTGACGCTCAACACTGACAGGTTAAAGCAAGAAAACAGGGCTGGTTTGCCCAGTGTCAGTATAATGTGACTGGGTGGGGTGTCATATCTAGTGTCTTCGGAATGATACTTCAGCGACACCAGCACTTTGGAGGCATGGACTCGCCCTGCAACAAGATGACACATTATATGTATACACACCTAATGGCTCCTCCATTTGACTGAAACATTGTTAAGTATGACGTAAAACCCCAAGCATTCATTCAAATAGTGAACACTTTATTATGCTCTCGAGTGACTTGAAGAGTCTGTTTCCTTTGAGGTCACTTATCTCCTTTATCGGATGTATATGCACATATATCATGCAATCTTATCTGGTTATTTAGATGACATCTACATGACTAATACTGTGATGCAGTCAGCAGCTATATGTATCAAATGAATGATGTGTTGAAAAAGTATGACTGTGGGTACTTTTGTCCGCTTGTACATGAATGGCTGCAGTCACTTCAAGTTCCAAGAGGCGTTTTCCTTTATTTGGGCAAATTAACTTGTTGTTCAAGGGTTTATAAGTGTACTGTAAGTGAGTTGGTTTGTCGAGGAAGTCCCACTTTGGACTACACTAAGTTGCATGTATCTGTTGATGTGGTACAGTGTAGTACAACACTCTTATACTGAGTTGGGTTAAGTGCTGATTGCCATATTTGTGGCAATGTTGATGGTTGAAAACAAATTTGCATCACAGAACATGTACACTGACCCCCCCAATTGCTGGCAATAGATCTCATGAAATAGGGCTTGCTCTCTTAATTACTGCACTTCTTCAACATTTTTGCATGTTTGTAAGGTGTTTATTCAACCATATAGTGAAGGCAGTATTGGGTATAGACTGATAAAATTATATTTTTTTTTGTGAAGCCCTGAAACAGACTAATCAAACCAGTGTACATGTACACTGTTCTGTCTCCAAAAATCAACTTAAAAATGTGCATAAATTGCACTGATAGTTGCCTTTTGTATGAAAAAGGGTTGAGGAATTAGGGTTGATGTATTCTGTGTATTAGGCGGCTAAAGATGTAGTTGGTGTTCTCGGGTGTCGTGTACAGCATTATCTGTGAAATAAGAAACCTGTTTGTTAAATGTTGAAAATGTGCCACAGAAGTAAATTGTAAGTACATGTGTAAAGTGCTACTACATACCTGTAACATGTACACTTAATATGACACCACATACATCATGGTGTAGCCACAGCACATATAATCCTAAATCCTGCATCTGTCAAAACGGTTACATTTACATGGACATACTGTAACCTAAAGCCTGGAGCACACGGACAACATTTGTTGTCGAAAATCGGATTTTCGGATCCCAGTGTCATGATTCGGAATATTGGTTACCTGCACTCGAGCAACATTTGTGGTCCATTTTTGGAGATTCCAGCGGCAAAAGACAGCCACATGATACGTTCAAGGTCATGTGAAAATAAAAAGTTGTGTCACAGCTTCCATTTTGTATGTACCCACATGACATTTCCCTAGACACTGATTGGTTGAAGTAGACGATAAAGATCCTGGTTAACTGCAGAAGAGCAAAATTTTGTGCCTGACTCATTTGTTTCTGGATTTTTTGTTGCCAAGAGTTAAACAAGCAGAATCTTTGGATCAAATGTTCCAGACTCATTAAATCTTGTTGTGGTTACCCACACGATTAAATTTTGAGGGCTGGATCAAGAAATCTTGTTTTCCACCACTAATGTTATCCGTGTGCACTGGGCTAAAGTGTCTTAAGACTGGGAATGCTGTATTTAAAATATACATGTACACACACTGGACAAACATTTTGAAATTAAGGTGCTGCTGCATGGGTGGGCGATCACGGGGGTATATGTATGAAGTTGTTTTTACAAACTGATTACCCTGTACATGTACTTTGATGTACATTTGGGTACATGTATATGACCACAAACCCTTAGCTTTTGAAAGAGTGCTGCCCCCCCCCCCCCCCCCATCCGGTCTGATAAATGTACATTGGCTACACCCTGCTCCTTTTCATTTCAAGCTAGGTGTATGAACAGTAAGGGAAAACCTTGCGTTCATTGTGACGGATTTGTCAGTTTGCAGCCTTGGCAACATTAACCTGGCTGGAAACAGCTATATGTACAGTGTATCAGGTAGTCTATTAGCACTGCTGTGCTGGCAAACACAAAGACAGCATGAAGGTTTAGTAGATTGCGCTGTGGCTTTCTCACCTAGTATTTACCTGAGAGCACAGGTACATGTATTGTGTACCCTTCCTATTGTGGTGAATACTACTACTCTAGCTGACTTGGCCTTTGGTGAAAAAATCTGTTGACACGGGCCTCTATACTGCATTTGTCAGGCCAGATTGAAAGTTGAGCACTTTATGTACACGTGTCTTCTTACATTTGAAACGTGAAGTGGATTACGTAGATCTATAGTATATAGTAATGTGTACTCCCAAATCACCTACATGTACAAGTTTGTTCTCTAATAAAGTAGCTGGTTTCACTGTGTGTTAAAGCTATGTATATGTACGTTTTAACAACCTGCAATAAGGGCTTTCTTGCCTTTGTGAGTACGATGTAAGTCACCAATCATAGAATTAAATCAAATTTTTGCCTTTGCGGAAAATTGCACATATTAATTCTTTTTGAAATACCATGACGTACAAGCAGAGTTTCCCTGAATTTCGTGTTTATTCAGTAAAGTATTCAGACTTTAGACTTCAGGAGGAGTCGATTCCATTAAAACACTCCTTGAAAGTACCTGTGGTCTTGTTTTGTGTACATTTAAAATGTGCAATTTTCCTTGTTTATTCAGAGTTTGACAAAGGCCATGAAGGTTTGGTGAAAGTAGTCCATAACATTCCAACTTTACCTGCAGGTCCCTGTCAGTTTTTGTGTGTGCTAACCTGACTTTCCCCAGGCTTCATTCACAGATAAGAGCCAGTCTCACATGCCGGGTCATGTTTACCCAGAGTGCCTCAGGAGAGATCAAAGGGACAGTAAGATCTGTCAGCACCTTGAGGGCCAGCCTTTAAAAACAGGCATGTCCCTCAACCTGGTGACATTCCCCTAGGCCCTGTGACCTCCACACAATTGACCTGTCCCCCAGGATGACTTTATTAACTCATTTAATAACCTCTGGGTACACATCTCAAAGCCCACATTAAACTGCGTGAATCATTAATTCTGTCTAAGCAGGCAGCAGGGCTTTTTTGTTTTCTTTCCACTTGTCAGCTACGAAAATTAATTTCATTCGTAAACCTAACACATTTGCCTTTGGGTACATGTGGATATACTTGTATATGCACCTATAAAAATTTTCGGCAGACAAATTTATTTAACTTGTGGTAAAAGTCCCTCTTTCAGCGTATGGCTACTACTACGATGCGTGAAACAGGAAACTGGTGGCCTTTGGACACTCTGTTCTCAGCTCTTTAAAACATGGGAGAGATAGGAGAAAATGAAATGTGAACACTCTGTTATGACCAACTGGCATTAGAAAGGGATGTTTGAACATCACATTTCTGGCTAACCCCCTGGTGAGCATCTTTAAGAGGCATTTAGCAAGATATGCTACTCTTAATCATAAGGTGGGAGTTCAGGCCTGGCCTTGGGCATAGAATATGTGGATCCCCCTCTCCCATTGTTTGTGGGGAGGTTGGTGTCATTTACAGTGCTCAGTCAGCAGCGTTTATTGGGCTGTTGGCACATGCAGTCTGTGGTTCTCTTGCCTTCTGCTAATATGATGTGCCTGTTTGTACCTTATGGGTTGTCAGTAGGAATTTTGTTGGTGGGCTACTGCGGGCATTCTGGTTCCTTCTGGCATCAAAAATTAGGGCCATGAAAGAAGTCAAAATTCTTGACAGCATGTGCATGACTTTGAAACAGCAGTCAAATATGTAAAAAAAAGAAAATTAAAAGGTATTAGCTTGTACTGCTACGACTTTACTGCGTCAATATATTGTTGCAGTTTTTACAAATTGCCTTGTCTTGCAGACCTATGTCTTTTCTTTTTTCTTCTTTTTTCGTTTTTGAGCAGGTGTGTGATTATCACACGCCTTGCAATAGACCAGGAGTGTGATTTGCGCACCAAAATTTATTCTCCCCAGACATCTGAATTTGTCATGTGTGTCTTACTAGCACACCTAGACTTTGTTTCAGAAGTGTTTTAGATGTGGGAGTGTGATGGCACGCCTCAGATTTGAAGGTCTTGTGTTGTAATGTCTAGGTACAATCTGCTCCTAATTACTGGAGGTAGTGTGTATGCACCTCAGAGTGCTGACCCCCATAGCTAATGCCTGTGTAAACAGGAAAAGGCTGTCAGAGAGGTGTGCTGCTCATGCTGCTGACATTCTCTTGAGGGAGACAAAAAACCTGTTACACGGGTTCAGGTGTAGAACTATGGGCTTGCTGGCCAAGCTGGCTAATGTGTTACACATAGCAAAAAAGATGTCTAATGAGTTACATCTAGCAGGTTATATGTCGAATGAGTTTCAGGTAGCACAGAAGATGTCTAATGTGCTACATGTAGCACAGATGTCTCATGAGCTACATGTAGGACTGAAGATGTCTAATGTGCTGGATGTCTGGGTGAAATATAGCACAGAACATACATATTGAGGTACATGTAGCACGGAAGATGTCTAATGACCTACATGTAGCACTGAAGATGCCTAATGTGCTACATGTAACGCAGAGGATGTATGAGTGAAATGTAGCACAGAACATACATACTGAGGTACAAGTAAGATGTCAGCATGGGAAAAACACAATATCATGTACATTGGAACATCATCCCCCACCCCCACAATCAACCCCGCACCATCCAGTCCACTCTCCTGGATTCCAAGGTAACCCATTTACGTCATGTAATGATTACAGAGATAATTAGCTCCAGGTAAGATCTTCTAGACGTACCTGTACAATAAGGTGAATACAAAGTCATTGTGCTGTGAAGGGATTAACTTACGTCCACATGAAATAGGTTGAGGAATTAGAGTATTTGCCCATCCTGTGTGTACAGTGTTCCCTTAAACCCTACCTGTTGTTTACCTGTTCTTCTCACCTGAGCACACCTTAAGATCTACCTGTAATTGCAGGGGAAATTATCCTGGTGTTGTATGTCAGTGGTAACGTATATTGTTGATGTCTTATAGAAGTACTGTGGTTGGGATTGGCAAATTTTGCGTTGGTTCTCATCACAACAAGGCTTCAGTATTGCTGAAGTCACATCAGGCCTTGCATGTAATCATTTAGTCAGGTTGGTGACTTTTGTAACTTGGTAATTACATGTGTCACTGTTTCAAATGGACAAGAACCGTATGTTGGCCAAGTACATGTAAGGACTATTCTATGAGCTCCCTTTCATATATATGTACATGTGGAAGCCCTCTGTGGCCAGGCAGTTAGCTTGCTTTCGCAGCACAGTGACTCGGCGGGCCTTTTGCGATCGCTGTGAGTTGTCCAGCTCATGCTGTCCCCTCTCCGATTGTACTTGGGGAAAGTTTGTCAGCAACCTGTGTATGGTCGTGGGTTTCCTCCCTATCTCTGCCCGATTTTTGCCCCCACCATAATGCTGGCCTTAAGTCATATGAGTGAAATATCCTTGAGTAAGATATATGTTCATGAGAGTTAGTACAGATTTCCACAGTGGCCTTCCCCCCCTGTGACTGTTCCACTGACTGTTCAGGATTCATCATGACAAAGCCATATGAGTGTGTAATAAAACATTTCATGTAAACACACCATTGATGTACGATCGATTTTAAAGTTGGTGAAAATACGGTGGATTAAATATATTTTTAACCAGAAACAGACCGAATTTCATTTGGCATTTCGTTTTTGCAGTTGTTCTGACCATGTGTTCGTGTCTGACCATCGATTCATCCGATTGTTGGTGTATGTTCAGAGACGGGCTAACACAGGAGCTGTTTGTGGGAGATTGATTTTTATCACAGCTGTTCATCAGGGGCCGAAGCAAATTTTGTTTCTCTAACTTTTGTGTCAGTCCATTACAGCTCTTGACAGCCTGTTGGTCCTGCATCAGTCAGGAGAAAAATAAAAAAAAAAAACAAAAGCCTCACAGAAAATCATCAGCGAGATTAGCTCGTGAAAAAGTCAGACCGATTGAGTGGCGGAAAAAATAAGGAATGAGCTAGAACATCTGCGGTGATGTATGGAATTGTAAGGGCTGTGACAGAACGAATTCACGAGACTGCACCCGGAAGGGAAAATTATCCAGGTTAATTGGGTGATGGTGGTGCGCCCTTGTCTGCAGCTGTCAGGAGCTGTTTGTTGATGGATGTACATGTACATGGTTGCTTGGCGCGCTGCAAATAATACGCTTTACCAGGGGATGGCAATTCCATGTACGTCCTTAATACATGAAGGTGCATAGCGTCAACTTGTAAATCAGGGTCGAATACAGCAAATGTTTATGTGAACACCCTTTTTGGGGGCTGAAATGGAAAAATTTTGGAACCATATGTAATGTTATGCTAAGGTATGTCAAGTATGCAACTCAATTACAAGGATGTTAATTAACACATAACATTAAATGACCTTTATTTTCAACGTCAAATTATTTAAAATGAACATATTTTGAACTCCTCGTAATTTTGACCTTGGGCCCCAGTTCAGATATGCATACATGTACATGTATATATTTATTTTCAACATCAAATTATTTAAAATGAACACATTTTGAACTCCTCGTAATTTTGGCCTTAGGCCCCAGTTCTGATGTGCATACATGTGCATGTATATATTTATTTTCAACATCAAATTATTTAAAATGAAAACATTTTGAACTCCTCGTAATTTTGGCCTTGGGCCCCAGTTCTGATGTGCATATATGTACATGTATATATGCAGTAGGTAATGGTCCTCATTACACAGGATGGTCACTTTTTCAAATCAGATTTAAAGGATACATGCAAAGGAACTATAAAACAAAGATTATGTTTCTATGGCAAATGTAGAAAATTATGCAGCGAAGTTTTTGTTTAAAAAAAAATCATTTTGGGGGTATTTTTATACCTATTATATTAATATATTTATATTAATATATATATATATATATTAATTACCCCTTTATATTGTGCATATTTTTCGTCACCAGTCAGATTTTTCCAGAAATTACATCATCATGGATCTTGTCGCTGCCCAGCTTTATGACACCTCTAACAATAGACACCCAGTGGGCAATACGCAAACTTACCTCAAAGATGGCTGCCATTGCAAACCATCTATAGAATAGATGTGGAGATGTGTTCCAAAAACGTGACAGGATGAGTACATATGTACACATGTGGATGATGCCACGCCCATCCATTTCCATAGAAACAGGTTCTGTTCCAGGAAGTATTGCCATCTTAACATATACCAGTACATGTAAGTGGCTAGAGCATTGATTCTAGGATGGGATTTCTCTTTGGCATGTCTTTGCAAAGGACAAGGACAGCCTGCATGTAATGGGCCTTAATAGTAAAGCCATGTTATAAAGCCAAGAAATCCTGCCTTCTGTAGTGTAGTATATGTGTGTTGTTGTTGGGGTTTTTTTTCTTTGCCATCACAACTGTATTGTGACAGATTGAAGCCTGTGTAACAGGAAGCCAGGATAACGAAATGTCTGCCATTATGTCGGTCTCCGTTATTGACGAGTGATTAAATGGCACTACCAGATTCCTCATATCGTGTGCCTGGGACGAACGGAGAGAAAATAAAGAATACTGTATGAAAGTAGGGGGGGGAAAAAAGTGTTCACTTTCATTGAAATACCGTTTAGAAATCGATAAAGAGCCAAGACTAGGCCATAGTGCCACAGCTCGGACAACTTCTGATACTTTTGTGATATTTCTGGCTTAGTGTTATTAGCTTGTGACATTCATCTGATAAAAGAGTGATGCTTCCCACGTCCCCCTCCCTTGCCGCTTCAATTACCTTTCATATCCCCCTCCTCCTTCCTGCACCCACCTCTCTAAGGTAATGAAGGCGGCGTACTGTTAGGTAATATTGGTTGAGACATGGAAGCTTGTGATATTGGACTGAAATGGATAACTTTGAACATACAATATTAAACCATGTATAAAACAGCAACGCAGCGTTGGTAACATGTAATTAGAAGGTTATAAATCAGCCCTTTATTAATTTATTTGATGGTGTTTTACACTTTACTCAAGAATATTTCACTTATACGATAGGGTTTTTTTCATTTTGGCTACATGACAGACTCGCATTTTTAAGAAATTAACATTGAGAGAAAGAAAAAGGTCCATGAAAAGCACAATAAAAACTTTAGAGTAGAGCCCATTTTGGAGAGTAGGGCCCATTTTGGACAGTAGGGCCCATTTTGGACAGTGGGTTGGGTAATCCCAACAAATATATTCTTAATGAAACCTGATCTGAGCATTATGCAGAGAGCATCTACAGGTTCAGAATAGAATTATGATTTTCTGAACCTATTGCGTTGTAATATTGTTGCTGGACAGCTGACCCTCAGGGTCTCTTAGCCTAGTAACCCTGCCAGAGGAACAAGAGAAGTGGTGGCTCGGCCAGAGTACAGCTATGACACTGACAGACAGCTTAGACCCAGGCTGTTTATACAACATTTACACTATTTATGATTTAAGTGTGACACCCTGTCATAATTTCCTATTCATTGTTTTCCATAAATATACATTGTCAAGATGTGTGGGGCCAGATGAGCAGACTATGGCACCTATCCTGTCCCAGAAGTCAAGACAGACTGTCTGGGTCATTATTCTGTGCCATGCTGATCTCTCATCTGGTTTAGGTGGTGCTAAACTCATCACTGAAGTAATAGCGTGTACATGTACATTGACCACAATTGAAGTTCAAGGTTAGGAGTTCAATTCCAACTGCTGTCAGATATGTTTTTGTTGGAGTATGGTAAATTGATAAATTATTCTGTTAGACCTGTACAAGTAGATGCTCTTCATATGTTGTACACATTTCTTGAATGTTGCTGTAAATTTGTATTGTGTTTGATTCATCAGTTTCTTTCCAACTCTGCTCTGTTTTCCCCACCCTACTATGCTGCATAAATGTACTTATTAACGTTCTTTGATAAAGTGTGTAATTTACGTTGTTGTTGTTGTTGTACAAGTTATATTGTGCGAGTCTTGTTGTTGTGCCGGTATACATGTATTCTTTTGCGAAATATAGGTGTAGAATTGTATGCATCACTCAGTGTTCAGTATAAAAATTATTTAGTGTAACATGTACATGCATGAGATAGCTACTAGAACAAACAGTAACAGAATTTGATTCCAGTTTGCTATAACTCATCTTAAATACATGTAGATATAAGGTGTCACTTATAATTTACATCTGTTGTACAGAGGAGGGCAATGTAAAAAGTAATGTTTCTTTGCTCAATTCTTGTGGTGATGCATACTGAATTTCATGTGATAAATCGAATGTGAACAGGTCAATGTTATTAATATTAAACCCGAGGGAGCTGGTAATGAAGAAGTCGTGTTTCTCAAGTGGTGACAAGATTAAGCTTTAAAGCCTTGTCCCTGTTTCTTGGTATGGCCAGTGTTTAAACTTGAACCTGTGAATGCCAGGCTGTGTATCTCTGAAGAACATGCCTGGAGTAAAGAAACAGGGTCTTATGAGCCCTCTTCATTCATGAGATCCAGTGTTTACTCTGTTAGCCCTAACAGAAACAAAGTCTCTACTCATAGCTGTGCGGCCTCCGTCCTCAACCCACTGTTCTCATTTTCCAAAACGTGTCTGAGGGGATGCAGGAGGGATTTAGTGGGGAACTGTGTGTGTATATGTGGCCTGAAGATGCTGCTAATCTCCCAGCCGTTAGGGAAGGTCTTTGGTGGCCCGCCGCAAATGCAGGCAGGCTGACAGAATATCCACACAGAGCCCTGACTGAACGCAGATCTACTGACTCTTACATGTAGTGTAGACGGCTGGCTCTATGTGAAGTCACATTGTTACAGGCCTGTCACTGATGGCTGCTGAAGAGGAGAAAATTATAAATGTTTCAGAGATCCATTGATGTACCATATAATTATGCACATAGCATCTTAACACAGCAGCATGGTGACTCCTGAAACGCGACTAGTCAAACGAACTGTAGAACACATTTGAGTATGTTCATGTACCTTTCACCTAAAATGGAATGAGGGTTCACGTGGATGGTGACTCCTGAAACGCGACTAGTCAAACGAACTGTAGAACACATTTGAATATGTTCATGTACCTTTCACCTAAAATGGAATGAGGGTTCACGTGGATAAAATTCATTGAACGTTGTAAGTTGATCTGGCAAATAACGCGATGTTAAGGAGGTTTATAGCCATTATTTAGTGATGCCTTATTTTCTACACTGTATGTCGTGTGTATATATGGGTGTCATCATTTAAAAATTGCCAAGGACATGTACAAAAGCTTTGCACAAAACATCTGAAGTGAGAGTACATGTACATCTTCATCATTTCATAACTTGCATTTAATGAACAGCAGTTATGGAAATCTGTTTGTCGTGTAAAGATGTTGCATACAGCTTTTAAATGGTAAATATAAAGGATCAGACTAAAGCTACATATAGATTACCCTTCACCCCACCCCCACCCCCACCTACCCACACACCCAACACACAGTGCAGCATGATTTGCGTGTCTTTCCTCCTTACACCATAGACACCTATTGATTAAGCAGGATTTATAGAGTGGACCATTGCCAACATTCCTGAGCCGATGCCCCGTCTCCAGGCTCCCTTTGTTAGCCTTCTCTCTCTGAGGGGTAGATATCTCAGAGGAGGCCTTGCACATGGAGGTGACTGTAAACACTGGGTTGTTTCAGGAAGCCATTGGTAGTATGTCACCAGACCTGAGCTGTCTGCTACAGAAGATGAAGTAGATGTGGTGATAGAGATTAAAGAGGTGTATAACACCAGTGAATAAATTAGATGAACAGTTGAAATATCAAGAATAAAACCAGGATTCTGTGTGCTCAACACATTAAATTAGTAGAATTATTGGACATAAATTCTAGAGTGTCGACCAAATCAGAACAGGTATATCTATCACCTGGCCCTTTGCTGTCCCAACACATTTTCTGGGGGTGTGTGTCTTGCAGTTTTTTGTACATAGAATCCATAATGGACATTCCCGGTTAATAAAGACCAATTTCACAAACACTGTTGAACACAAGGCACCTACAGTAAGAAATATTATATATACACGTATATGCAGTAAGAAATTATGATGGATTCATGTGAAGAGAAGCAGTCAACAGTGTTCAGTGATGGCGGAAAGACTCAAAGAATGTTTCAGGCTCTAGCAAGATACCGGTATGAAGATGTCGAACTGAATATATAAATACAAAACTATTACAACATTCTGTATGTACATGTACAGGTATCTGAAAAAAAAAAAAAAGTGGGGCCCAGGAAAAATTGAAAAGCTCATGAGAAGAGGGTGTTGATTGAGTACATAGCTGAGTGCATGCCAAAGGTTCCAGGAGAGTTCAGAAGAGAGGTGATATCTCAATTCTGCCATCACAACCCTCTCCACTAACCTCTGTGTTATCTGCCTCACCTTCCTACCACATGGTGTTGTCAGGTCATAAAACAGTCACTATAACTTCCTGTCCCCCCCCCCCCCCCTTTCCCGCAGCCTTCACCTGCCCTGCCCTGCCCTGCCCTGCTTGTCAGGCGCGGCCATATTGACAAATGTGTTTGTTTGTTACTTGACTATGGCCAGCCTTGTTTTCTAAATTTTCCTTAAATTGTTGGGCGTGATGTGTTTGTTTAGTATTTATATTCATAATACTGTATGTTTGAGCCGTCCAATTAAAAACTTGCTCCGAATCTCTGAGTTACAAATGTAGTTGTACAGTATGTACCTGTGTGTACAAATGCATGTGTACAGTATTCTGTAGTTGACTGAAATGTTATCAGTGACTACAAGGTCACCTATTTTGCCTGAGTCTTAAAATTCCGTTGATATTATAAAGGTGGTATAAGGTTTATTTGTAAGGCAAGGTGATATCCTACGGGAAAACTAAAGTTTTACGCAACCTGTGCATGGTCGTGGATTTCCCCTGAGCTCTGCCCAATTTTATTCCCACCATAAGTGAAATATTCTTGAGTATGGCGTAAAAAAACAATCAAATAAATAAATAACAAGTTTTATCAGCAAAAGTTATGCATGCATTTTATAACCATGCCTCAAATACAGGACATTGGGTTTCTTTTTTTTTTTTTGGCTTCTGATTTTTCAGATTGATATCCATTCTAATACATTTACCAGTGCTCTGTGGACAACAAACATAAAGCCATGGTAAAGGCCATTTACTGTTAGGTTTACATTTGGGTGGGGGTTTTGTCCACAAACATGACTTTATTGCCCCTTTAGTCCAGTAGGTGGAGGTACAGTATACCACAGCTCTGCAGTAATGACATATCAAGGGGTTAATGCTGTGTGGCATGGGCTTGACACTTATCATTGCACTGAAATTCAGGGTTAATTGCATCTTTATGGCCACTTAACCTGTGAGGTCTATTTTATGGCTGTACACGGAGTTTTATGGCCTTGGATACATGCATCAGTTTGTGAATACCCTTAATGATAAAGCAGACAACTGTATTTTATGTACATGTGTGTTGGACAGGTGAAGGTGAATATATATGTACATGTGTGTTGGACAGGTGAACGTGAATATATATGTACATGTGTGTTGGACTGGCGAAAGTGAATATACTTTTACACGTGTTTTGGACACGTGAACGTGAATATACATGTATATGTACATGTGTGTTGGGCACGTGAACGTGAATATGTTCACATACATGTACATGTAAAATTACATTGTAAGTGTACATACATGTACATGTATTAAAACAATTCCGTTCATTAGATGATATGAATGGACAATAAAACACTCACTTTGTACATTCCGTAAGTTCTTTTTGTTGTTGTTTGTTGGAGTTTTTTTGTATACGTAACTACCTTAATTCTTCTAATTTTGGGGACAGATATTAGTTCTGCTGAAAGCAGGATGTTACATTTCTTTCTCGATCAAATTATTTATGATATCTGTATGTATAAATACCACTGAAAAAGTGCTTTTACGGTTGATGAGGCTGGAGATGTACACCTCTACCATGATCCTGTCGCCATAGCAAAGTATTCTTCAGCAGGTCATAAACACCAATGAAATAAATAAATAAATAAATCCCAAGCATTCAGCATACCGTACATGTATGTATCGATCAAGTAATCCAGTCCATGTATACAGAAAACAAGATTCAACGCATCTTTTATGTCCTACGTACAGTTTTTTGAGCAGACTCACTGTTGCATATGTTCATGCCTGCTGATCAGTTCTGTGCTGGGTTCTAGGGGGGAAAAAATGACGGCATTATATATGTACAATCTCCTGGTCTGACATCAACAGAATCATGCTATATTTATAGTGTATATGCACAAGTACAAGTGATATTTGTGTGGGGGCATTTGCTCTGAATATTTTAAAGCTCTGATTTACAGCCCAGGAAGACGTGAACAGCGTGTTAACCTTTCTCAATGATTAAAACATGTACTCTGTACAGGTAGCATATTAGAATTGTTGTGCGAGGCAACATACAGTAGAGTATTGATGGCAGTTCAGCACGAGTTATAATTTAGAATCGTTAAAAGGTTAGTGTTAATGTTAATTTTCTTACTTGCTCCTCTGTTAATTAATAGAGCCTGTGCAACCAAAATTTACATTTATATCAGATTATTTAAGAAGAATATCAATAAGATGTCATGTACATGTAAGATTATCTTAGCATACTGTATGTGCATATTTTCCCTTGGTTTGTTCAATTTTGAGATTCAAATCACTGAAGAATGAGGTCTCGTTTTTGTATACATTTTGTTGTTCATACAGACATGCATCAGTGAAACATTAGAGAATGGTTTTCAGTGGCACTTTGTGCTTGTCCAACCATAAGTCGGTCCTGTTGTTAGATTTAAAGTATTGCAGGCTTGTTCAGTTATTAGATTCAGTTGTTGAAGATTCCATTTGACAGATCCAAATTACTGAAATTTTGTTTCATTGCCAGATTCAGGCTATAGAAGGTTTGTTACATTGTCAAATTCAGGCTATAGAAGGTTTGTTACATTGCCAGATTCAGGCTATAGAAGGTTTGTTACATTGCCAGATTCAGGCTATAGAAGGTTTGTCCCATTGTCTGATTTAAAGTGTTTTTGAGGTTTGTTCCAGTGTCATATTCAAATTATGGAATGTTTGTTCCAGTGTCAAATTCAGTTGATAGAAGGTTTGTTACATTGCCAGATTCAGTTTATAGCAACTTTGTTCCAGTGTCGGATTCAAAGTATTGAAGGTTTTTTCCATTATCAGATTCACTGTATAAAAAGTTAGCTGCTTTGTAAGTTTCAATTTATAGAAGGTTAGCTCCATTGTAATATTCAGTTTATAGAAGGTTGGCTCCATTGTAAGTTTCAATTTGTAGAAGGCTGGCCCCATTGTAATATTCAGTTTATAGAAGGTTTATCTGATTTAAATTATTAAAGATCTCGTTTGGGTGCTTTTCATGTACATTACTATATATGCATCAACGTTTACTGATGTGCCTACCGGCGTTTCTACTAGAGGTTTCCACGGGTTATTCGTATGTTGTTGTGGTACACAGCCAGCAGCTGGTGGTTTGTTGTCTGTAAACCTGGCCACCTCAGACATGCCTGTGAACTATTCCTGGAACTTGGTGTGTTAGAAGTCCAGATAGGTTTTACTGTGTTTACAACACCCACTAGAGAACAGGCATGTTACATGCACAGGCTGGGTACAGGTGGTAAGTGTCCGGCGAAGCAATAGACGGGGCTATTTAATTATGAGTTTCCAATTACTCAGCCTGTACATTGGATGCTGTTTTGTTGGCTCACCCCGGCCTAAAGGTTCCCAGGGCAGCCAGTTGGCAAATGAGGTTGCAGCTGAAAATTCAATCTCACTGGTATTTGTATTTTTGTTGTTTCTCCAGAGGTCATGTTGTGTTCAAGGTAAACATGCACTTGAACTCTGTCAGAGACAATGCATGCAACTGTCACTGACAAACTGGTAAATACATCAGCCATCAGCATTAAAGTTTTTGACTTTATGTGTATGCGTAAATAATTTTCATTTGATTTCTTAGTTGTAAAGCCCATCTGTCATATCTTGCTACATGTAATTGTACATCAAGCAATCCAAATTTATTGCTTTTAAGTTTGTCTCTGGCGACCCCTATGAATTCTGTGAAATACCCTTGTTGTCAAAGCAGTAATATGTTTCCTTCTCCAGAAAAACTTTTGACAGAGAAAGGAATGAAGTCTGTGAGCGTTTGTGATTGATTAGTGCATTTTTCTAACTGGTTTGACCCCCCCCCCCCCTCGAGGAAATAAAACAAGTCTTCTCACCATTGAATTGCCAAAAGTTAACCCCTTGTACACCGTGTAATGCATGATGTTGTTTTAGCCAGACTTACTGGTGTGTTTTTCTGGGACATGGCTGATCTACAGTTAAAATTTTTGAAGGAAGCTGATCATTTCAAAGAATTCTGTGAAAGCAATGGATACATGTGTAATGACAAGGTTTGTACATGTATAAAACTTAAAATTTGCATATTTCGTAAATCCGTTTACGTTTACTTCCTATCCTGTTGATGGTCAGGGTTGATGAAACAAGAACTTCTTTCCCTGAATTGCGCCATTTCCCAGTCTCATCTGAGTTTTACAAGGACGTACATGTACATTGTACTTTAAAGGCACAATAATGTTCAGGGAGCAGACAGTGAAATTGGGTATATCATGATGTTGAATGTATTGCCTGTTACATAACTGTTTCAGGACTGCTTCTGAGCTCATGCTGGTGTCTCTCCGTTTATACCTGGGAAAATCTGCCAGCAACCTGCTCATGGCTGTGGCAGGGTTTCCCCAGTGCCTTGCCTGCTTTCCCCCCCACCATAATGCAGTACGCTGTCGTCTAAGGGGAAATATTAGTGAACACAGTGTAAGATAGACCAATCCGATAAATAAATAAATTTCCTGCTTTCCCACATACATGTAGTTTTTTGTCGTATCTAAAGTAAAGGTTCAGTTATATAAATCTTCATGCGACTAATAAATATATATATTGCAAGTTTTACGACCCATACTTTGTTGGTTGGGGTAATGTTTTGTTGGCATTGTTTGCGCATGAACATTTCGGTGGACAGTGCTCGATTACCATACTGCTTCTAATAGTTGCTTTGGGAATACAAATACATGTATTTTCGTCTGGAAACAGGAATTGTGAGTGGGGACAGGTCTAATAATAGTGGTTATGTGTCCGTGGAGAAGCTTCGTTGTCGGCAAGTTTGCAAGAACACACAGCCTTTGTCGAACCCACCAGCCTTTCATTTGTCCTGTATATTTCTCCAGAGAGGAATCAATGCGTTGGATTCAATTCTCGGCCCTGACTATTACATTATCTTGGTAAGATGCGACTCCGAGTGTGATATCTGATCAAATTATCCCTCTTTTTTAGCAGGCGGCTGCGGACAGGAAGCAGCCGTTAGTGGTAATGATTTGTGACTCGTGTTGACCCTTGTGGTGAAAGAGGATGTGTGAAGAGCACACTCTGTAGCCCCCAGAGCAGACCAATCAGTATGCATTGGTACCCTTATTCATATCATGCTGATATATGTACCTTTAACAGTACGATCAGGCGCCCCTGTGGCTCACTTGGTTAGCGTGCTAGCGCAGCGTAATGACCCGGGAGCCTCGCACCAATGCAGTCGCTGTGAGTTCAAGTCCAGCTCATGCTGGCTTCCTCTCCGGCAGTAAGTGGGAAGGTCTGCCAGCAACCTGCGGATGGTCGTGGGTTTCCCTTGGGCTCTGCCCGGTTACCTCCCACCATAATGCTGGCCGCCGTCATATTCTTGAGTACGGCGTAAACCACCAATCAAATAAATAAATAAATAAATAAATAACAGTGGTATCGTAACATTTAAAGTGCTGTAGCTTTGCCTGTGATACTTGCTGGATTAATGGTTGTAGCAGGTGCTCTCCTGATGGTGATCTGTATAGTCACTTAGGAATCATTGATTTTGTCAGATAGTGTGCAGGTACTTTCTGGTTTGTGGAAGAATCTGCAGCTAATGTTATGCTACACTTCATGTACTAGGCAAAATAACAGAGCTGTACAATCATACTGTAGGCATTGGTGCATCTGCTGTTATAGCACAGTTTATGTAACAAGTAAAATACCAGAGGAGCAGAGCTATAAATGAATAAGGTACTGATACATACAGTATACTGTAAACATTGGTGCTTCTGCTTAATTCTACATGTTCAAGATATGGCCAAATGATAGCAGAAAACTACAGCTTTTTATCATCTGATACTGTGTGTAATATACAAGAAAATCACCTGGACCATCAAACTGTGTGCAGACCTGGAAACACCTCACCCTCTGTGTACACGTACAGTGTAGTTCATGCTGATAACAGTGTTACCTGGTCCCCATGGTAACGCCATGTCACCTACGCGCGCCGCATGGTTCTTTGCCGAGAGTATTATCATTGTGTTATCTTCATTTGGACACTGTCTGATAATAATCCATTCAGGTGTAATGTGCTACAGGCACGATATTGCCTCGTTTGCCCTGGCCACTTTCAAAGTGCTTGGTGAATAATTGAGACTAGTAATGCAATTTGTAAGAAAGCTGATCTCATAATTTTATGTAGGGTTTACGCACAGAAATTTTTATAGCCACTCCTTGGAGCATGCTTGGACTTTCTCTTCATTCAAAGTTAAAGATACCTGTGCAATACAAGAATATAAGAGCAATTTACATATCCCCATGCATGGTGAGAGATTAGTTAATTTGTACCAATTTTCAACATAATATAAATGAGATGTAATGTCGTTTTTACATTGAAATAAATATAATTTCAACATAATTTTGTAAACATGTTTTTTTTAAGCACTTGTGGTAAATGCCCTATAAATTTCACTGGAAAATTTACTTTTTTTACAGGTAAATACATGTACATGTCAGAAAACATTACTTGTTGTTCTAAGCTTACATATTTTCCAGGATGTACCTTCAAAACAAACCTCAAAACCCTTTTTATTCTCCACATCTATAGAGATTACTGAATGAGGCAAAATTTACACCTTAGTCATGAAATTTTGGGTCATTTCTAAGTGTTTCTCAAACCCTAATCAAGGCCCCACCCTTCCTCTTTTCCAGTCTCCACAACCTTCCCCTTGGAAAATTTTAGGAAAAACCTCTAATAAGCAAAGTAGGCATCACTAAATAGACCGCTTAAAACTACTTGTAAGCACAAACATACTTTCATTTATTTTTTTTTTACATTTTTGTGAAGAAAGAAGGTGTTCAAACGTTTTTTATTCTAAGGTGGGCTTTATGGACCATACTATCAGAGATTAGGACCTCTCACGTCACAGAAAGTTTGTCCAGCTCTAATCATGACGCTGAATGTTGAAATAACTCCTTTATTCTATGAGTAAAAGTTTATACTGAAATAATGTGCCCAAAAATTTTTTCCTTCTGATGAGTATGGGGTGGAAAAAGGTTTCGTGATGTTCCTAGATATTGTCAGTATGGCTTATGAAACCCACCATAATATTCAAATATTTGAATGCCTTTCAACACTCTTTATAAAATCAGAAAAAATAAATGAAAGTAATTTTATGCATAGTTTTCAGTTGTCTGTATGATGAGCCTTACTTCATATTTTAGCTTTCTTTTACTTTAATCAAGGACAGATACTAGTTTTATGTACTTTGTTCTCTAATCTTACTTGTATGTACATTTAAGTCACCGGCATGCAAGTCACTGGCATGTAAGTCACTGGCATGTAAGTCACTGGCATGTGAGTCACTGGCATGTAAGTCACTGACCTGTAAGTCACCGACATGTAAGTCACCGGCATGTAAGTCACCGGCATGTAAGTCACCGACATGTAAGTCACTGGCATGTACATGTACCCTAATTCATCACATGAACATCTGAACGAGCAGCTGTCATGGCATTGTGCATGTGTATGCACATTTAAAATTTAATTTTGGATACATAACTACTTTGATCGGATTGGCTAATTTCAGGGTTTCACAAGCAGTATACATGTAATTTCATTACTAAACACAAAATAATGCCTTCAGAATATGCTTAAATAACACCTTGCAAACATGCGAAAAAGGTTGAAGAATTACAGTCAGTCCTCCCCTCAACCTACAATGTACCCACAGCAATTTTGTATATAGATATATATGTATATATGTATAGCTACTGTTCTCTGTAAATCTTTTGTATATCTGCAAATAATCAGTGCAACAAAGTCAAGCATATATAGGCTGAACAGAGAAAAACAAGTTTCTTTATTTGAAGGACAAAAAAGTAGCCAATTCTTTAGCCTTTAATGATTTGCGTACATGGTACGTCCAGTACAGCAGTCATGTGTTGAGACAGTTTTATACAGGTCTTTGTGTGGACCCACAGGTTTTTAGCATGCTCTGGTTTTCAGACACAATCGTCACGTACTTCTACAACATTCCTACAGCTTTCTTCACTTTAGACTCCGCTGAAGTGTGCGGGATATTTTTTTCTGACCCATTTTCTAAGCTTGGCTCAGTGCATAAAAGTTTACCATAGGCTGGAATGCCGGGGTTACACAAGTGTTACAGGTCATGTGAGCATCTTATCCTAGGTTTGTTTTCCAGGTTTAAAGAGTAAACCAATAAATCACAAGTCAGATTTCTAGACGAACAAGCATAATAACTGAAAATACCTATTCGTTATGCACGTTTTCGAACAGGGAAATTTCTAGATTCCCAGGTTTCCTTGACTGTTGAGACCTTTGTGGCAGTACATGTAAGTGATTGATGGTGCTGTTTGATGTGGTCTTGCATGAAATCTATTGGAGATGAATTGCCTTCCACCAGTATGCATATGTTTGGCCTACATGTACATGTATGATTGGAGAGTTCACCAGTTTCTCATCAAAGGTCAGAGGTTTACTCTGATGACTGGAGTTTTATCTACTCATAAACCTGACTGCTGTCAATCAGTAAGAATTTATTGATTTATTTAAAGAAGAAGAAAACTTAAATATCAAACAAATATCATTGAAAACAGTATGCATTTTCTAGCAGGTGCCATAAAAAAATGTACCTCAAGTTGATAAATTATAAATAAAGTCAGCGCCAAAATCTGCTGTGGGTGACTCCATTTTGCCTAAGAACTATCCTGAAGTTTTCTTTGTTAGGAGGAAAATTGCCATCAGAAACCCTGAAGTGTAGTTCGTACATTTCCGGTAGAACTCTTCTCCCCAAAAGGTAGCGAACAGTACACTTCGTTTTCTGCTTGACGATCGTGAAACCGGAATGTTGGGACGTAGGTTCCAAGTTTACACGAACAAGCTGACAGTTTTAACGAATCTCATTGGCTGAGAGGCAACACACCCCAGCATAAATTACAGGGTGTTGAAGATGGAGGAGGCCATGGACTCCGGGATTTTTGCCAACTTTGCGGTTTTCAGGCTTTAGGTTTAACAAGGAAAATCACAAAAATTATGCAGCAGGCAACACCAGATAGAAAAAAAATGTGTTCTTTCAGACTATAGTGTCCTGTTTTAAATTTTCTTCCCCTTTAATGACTGTTTTGTGCATTACTAAAGAATATTTCACTCATACATGTACAGTGACTGCCAGCCACAGTAGGAAACTGAGGGGGTTACCACCAACCATGCGCAGGTTACTGCAGACCTGGACTTGAACTCACAGAGATCGTGTTGGTAAGAGGCTAACCACTAGGTTACAGAGGGCCCCCAGAATTAATAAGAACTGGAAAAATTAAATGTATACAACACATACATGTACAGTCAGTTGTAAACTTGTACATGTACAGGGACTTCAAGTGAACTGTATGCTTGTTGTGGCAAACCTACAATGTACATGTTTCAAGCATGGCAAATTACTGGAGAAAGTGGGCGGGTGCAAAGGGCAGAAAAGTGACTGTTGTGTGTTTTGTGTTTAAAGAGGCTGGTAACCCATGTGGAGTTGTTTGCTCTCTATGTTCCGGCTTCCAAGGAGTAAGTCTAACCTATTACATGCTAAACTGCTTACTCATAGGCTCAGCCCCAATTTGATGTGGAAGAAATTATCTCAGGGGCAAAAAATAAAGTAAAGAGGTCTTGTAAGTTGATATGTGAACACTTGTACTAAAAAAAACATGCCCTTCTGTATCTGCTTAAAGTAAATACTATTTAGGTTGGAGTGTTTTGTGGACCCCATTGCTAAAGTCTACATGTACATGTAGTTAACTGGTCATTGTTGGCAGAGGTATTTAGCCCGCACTTCAGAAGTTGACAGAAGCCTCTCTGTAGAGAACAAAGGGAAGATTTCTGATGCTGTTTGTTGAGGGTTGAGCATGGTTTTGTAAGATGATTTCCTGAAATTCTAACGCAGCAGTGAACAAAGGAGAAGATGGATTTAGTTTGTGTGCACATGGCTGATGTTGATTTGCGAAGCTTTCTCCTGAATTTCTCAACGCACATGTATTTTTATACAGAGAGGCAACTTCATGTATACTGGAGTAGTTATGTAGTGGCAGATACATGTATTTGTGCATCGAACATAAATGTACACCATACATAGCACAATTCTTTTTACAGTCTAGCCCTACCTCATTGCTATAAACTGTCGGTAGGTGAGATCACATTGAGTTGCTTGGAGCACTCCATCAAACTTATGCTCTGAATGTTCCTACATGTATTTTTAGTGAATCCACATATTTTTTGGCTGTTGGCCTGCCTTGTTAAAAAGAAGACAGATGATAAACATCAAAACTCCGACTCAAAGTTTCCCTCTTCCACCATGTTTGACTTTGCTTTGAAGTCGGCACACCTACTCCTGGGCTGGCCCAGATAGCACTGTTGGTAGAGCGTCCGCTTCGGGAGTGGTAGATCCAGGATCATTCCTGGGTCAAGACTTTAGACTTCCTCACACCTGAGACGAGGAATTTGTGACTTCCTCGCTTGGCGTTCAGTATGAAGGGGATAGTGCAACGACTGGTTGACCTGTATCAGTATAATGACTGGGGCGGGGCGGCTTACTTGCCTTCGGTAAATCAGCAAAGCATCACTAGATAAAAGAGCGGTGGAAATCCATCCTGCAACAAGGAGGTACATTACATACACCCTAAGGATTCCTTTGTTGTCATATGACTGAAAATTTGTTGAGTATGACGTTAAACCCCAAGCACTCACTCACTCTACTCTAGGAAAACGTCAACCAAATTCTACACCTGGAACATACAGTATGTTTCAAATGTACGGCACAACCTACTGTAGCAGATATCTCTGATCATCATAGAGTTGTCATAGCGACAGGGCATAGAACAGTGTGGTGAAGTAGCAGTCAACAGTAGACGATGTGTGTCGTCAGGATAGAGGGGTATATAGAGAGCGGCAGAATTGGAGGTGTTCCTAGAGTAGATGTAGTCTACCTATGTCAAAACAAAACCAAACATGGCAGTGGAGGAGAACATGCAGCCGAAATGTTGATGTTTATCTTCGCGTTTCTTTCTAACAAGGTATCTAGGTCATTGACCAAACAATATGTGGGTTTTACTAAGAATACACGGAGGAACATTCAAAGCATAACTCTGATGGAGCGCTTCGGTGATCTCGCTTACTGCTTTGTTAAAGCATAGTGATGTGGTAGGGCTAGACTGTGAAGGCCAGCCCTAGAACTGTGCTACACTGCACAGTAAATACATGTCACCTACTGAACACAGGCTGTACATGTCAGAAAGCATTTTTTGCCTGGCCATGGTCAGCAGATGTCCTATAATGTTAAATCTATACATGGATGTGCATTAAGAGAACAGACTGAGTTTTTATTGATCATTGCACCTGTATGTATATATTGTTCTTTCTTATGGGTTATACATTGTATGTTTAACATGTACCCAGAAATATGTACTATTTGGAAGAATCAGTTGGCCTGGGGTGATAAACACCTCCCACTCCCCACATTGTCTCTATCATCCTCAACAGCATTAACAGAACATTTTGTCCAATTTTTTTTTTTTTTTTTTGTTACTTCCAGGAAGTCCAATTGTTATGCTTAGCTTGGCATAAGTAATCGTTATTTAAACACGCTACTATGACGATGTTATTGACGTTCTGTCACCCTCTCTTAGCTGACCTGCCAGTTACTCGTGCTCGCCAGGGCGCAAATTCCAGGCGCGAATACTCCCGTTAAGGGGGCATCATTGATTGAGGCAATGCTGCTTGATGCAACCTTGCAGAAACCAGTAGGATAATTTTATTAGGGGAACTTACGACAGGCTGTGAATGTGACCCTAATTTGTGGTGAATGAAGCACTTAGTGCAGGAGTCCCATGTGGCCTAAGGCAGCCAGATTGCTGTGAGTTATAGCACAAAATTCAATTGGATAAATTCCAAGCCCTGAAATCTCGGCAAGCACAATATCTTAATTAAGGTGTGTGCAGTGCTGGTCAAAGCCTTCCAGCTCAAAGGTTTCCAAGTTTTTGGAATTTCCAAAATACATGATGTTATTGAAACCAGTGATGTAGCTAATCATCATTCAATAGTCTGGTGACCTGTGACACAAAGTAATCGATGATGAAGTTAATGGTAGCTATGAAAACATGTACATGTATCATAGAAACCTGTCGTGGAAATGTACCTGACACTTTGTCTTGGTACAAGTACCCTAAAACTTTTGACCACGGACATAGTGCATGTCTTGGCATGTTACACGGGGATGATGATTTTCTGAACCGGACGTGGCCCAGTGTCACAGAGATGTCGCACATGTACAATAGTCACACATATAGGACAGTGGTAAGGTAATAGTGATGTACAAAATGTCTTACGACAAATGTACAAAGGAACAGCGTAATTATTCAGTTTGCTCTTCCGAGAGGCCGTCTATAACAGTAGAAGTGGAAACAATATGTACATTTGTCTTCCATTTGTCAAACATGAAAACACGAATACAGTATATCAGCTGAAATCATAAATTGCATGTAATAGACATTGTGTTTCCAATAAACTGCCTTCTTTATGTCCTCCCGGCGAATGAAACTCCGACAATGTACTTGCCACGACAGAGTGCTACTACCACAAGTGTGTGAAGGAATTCACCTGGTAGTGCGTGAATCTTCAACCTTTTTAACCACTAAAGCATTTTTTGTCGAAGTGCATTATGAAAATAATGCTAAAAAGGATTTGTTTGTATCACTTAAGATGCAAGCTTCATAAAATTGCATTAGGTATTTATCTACACAACATAGTTCTCTCCGAATGATGCAAATATTGGTGGCAGAGGCGGTTCTAAAGTTCGAACAATGAGGGTGTACGTGTACATATTCATTGGATTACAGATGTGAGGGAATGAGGCGTGGGTAGAACTACAGGTACAGTTTGGTTTATCTCACGGTCAGACGGACTCCAGGCACGAAAAAAGGTGGAATAAAATGCTGAGAATATTTAAGCACCTGAGAGACTACCAGGTTTTGCCAACTTGTCTCACCTGCTTGTTGAAAGTCATTTTGAAACAGAACAATTTTTTCATAGAAGTGAAAATGGATTATCCAAATACTTTATTCAAGGATATTTCGCTCATAGAACAGGCAGTTTTGTAGTTTGACAGTGGAAGCAGAAATAAGCCACGAGCATTTGATATGTAATGGATGAATTATCTCACAAGTGATGCACAGATTTTCACACGTCGATGTAGAGTAAGGTCAAAGGGCCTGTCATTATTGGTGGTATGAAAGTGGTTGGTAGCCGACTTTAACCTCCTGCGCTAAATTTTCTTTAATTTCATGGAGCATTTCAGCAATGATGCAGCTGTGCATGTACATGTACAACGTACATGTGAGTACGTGTATAACATACATGTAAGTACACGTACAACGTACATGTAAGTACACGTACAACATGCATGTAAGTACACGTACAACATACATGTAAGTCGGAGAAAGAATCCCATGTTATGTGATCAACAGTGAATTGCGTTAGTCACATTTTTCCCCATCTAATCATCATTACATAAATTGTACCATAATTGGTACAGCAGGTTGTTTTGTTGGTTAAAAAAAAAACAACAAATATAACTGTGAAGTAATGATAGATGATTTGCTGTATACACTGTATGCACGTAGAATTATTTGGTGTGGGCACAGACAAAGTAAAATTTCAAGTGCACGTCCAAAAAGCAGTGGAAAATAGGGTATTCAAATGTCATTCCTCAGCACTGTATATCTGACTGGAATTACTGTTATTTGTACAGGATGCTATTGCATTTTTAAACCAGCCCGGACAAAGTGGTGTAGAAGGAACACGTACTGTAGGCAGGCTTTTAGAGTGACCCACCCCATTATGTCGTTAACAGCAATACCTTCATCAATAACTCTGGACCATTTGGAAATTGGCCACTGATCGTGGACCACCTAGTGGATCGTAGTGGCTTTAACTCAGAAGCAACTCAAGCACAGAAATATTCTTCAGTGGGATTAGCCAAGCGTTTTACCTTGAACATGTACATGGGCAGGTACATGTATTAGTGAACTCTGGCCAATAATTAGATATCCATATGGATGGTTCCCCCCACCCCCCACCCCTAGGGGAAGCATACATGTACATGTAGATTCGGGCTGAGGAGTGCCTCACCTGTTTGTAATTTACCAGGTTTCAAGAAGGTGCCTGTCAGAGGTTGGCTAAAGGTGGGCAGTTCTGATTCAAGTGTAATTGCCCTGTGTGCATTTAGGTCCTCCCTTGGAGTATAGGAAGAGTGGGCGTTTTTATCACACAAGGAATCACTATCCTGGTTGAAGCAGGATGGGCAGTGAAAAGCCAGTCTTAGCCATTGGTATATTTGTATGCAGATTTTGTTACATGTATTTTGGCCTGCGAAAATAATATTATACATGTACATGACATATACCAACTCCCTGATATGAGCCACAGTGTGTTTTTGTTTGAAAAATAAATCCAGTAGATGCAGAAAATCTCTAGTTCACATCTTTTTCGTGCGGTTTTTGAATACATACATGTATTGTATTCCTTTGATTTTGTACAAGTGTACTTTTGACGGACTGTATACCATCAGCTCTTACATCACACATTGGCTGGTATTATGAGGATACCCCATGTAAACACGCATGGGTATACAGTTTACATACTTGTACTCTGCATTTACAAACACACACTGGTTCATTTGCGTAGATCTGGTTAAGAAGTTACTTGTAGGCGATGAGAATGGTGTTATCAGTAAACTTCGGTAATATCACATCTGAAGTGTGAATGTGACCTTGAAGTTTAGACCAGGATACAGTATGTGTCTACACCAAAAACTGGGGTAAATGACCCATTTCTTATCCTGGATTGCCCAATTGAAGCTAATTGGTTTCCTGCTGATCTTTGGCCTCACAGGGTAAGGCAACTGTTAATGTCCTCATCCCAGGCCCACCAGCCTTAATGGCTTCTCCAGCTGGCCAGGGCAAAAAGGTTCTCCCAAGGCCTTCCCCAATGGAGGGTTATCTTGAACCCCATGGAACAAGAGTTGCCCTCTTTTTTAGAAGTTACATAAGCAGAGTAACATCTTCTTTGAGTTCAGCATTGTTGCACACATGTACACTGAATACATTCACCCTGCCCTACTTTCAGAGCATTTCTTCAAAATTACCAGTACACCTGCGCATTGTACATGTCTAATACACATATATGTACATTGTTGTGGTAAGGACTTGTTACATGTATCAGTGTGTTACTGAATTCTTATTCTTGCACATGTGCAGTGTACTTCTGAGTGTTAATACATGGTACATGTACACTGTGTACCTGGCAGGACTCGAAAGAAAGACATTTTAGGGATTTCTCGTTTTACTCCTAGAGAATGCCATATGACCATATTACATGTAACTCCATATTACATGTAACTCCATATTCCAGAGATTGGAATTAAGTATCAAATGGATCATTGGCCCTAAGTTAAGAACAAACATTTCGAGTACATGTATGTAGGTGATGAAATTTTTGTGTCTTTTTTTTCTTCTAGGGAAAGTAAATGATGCACATGTGACGTGTGAATGGTTAGGGGTTGGGGGTTAGGTAACTGTGCTGATTGTCCAATCTGTTCCCTAGGTACAGGGTATGTTGAGAAGACAATTGAGATTGCAGTACTAATGGTGTATGTGTGACAGTTGTAGAGATTGATGAACCACACTCCACATCACAAAGACACTTGTTGTACAAGGAGCAATAGCTTTAGCGCGGCTATCATTACACTCTGCTGCCACAGCATTAATGTACTCAGCAGGCTCCTGAGGCACGTTCTTGGCGCAATGTCCCCGGCAAAGCGGCACCATCTGCTGTCTCCAGATCAATAAAATATCCGCTCGTTCCGAATGAAGACTCCTCTTGTGATACCGCAGTGACATTCCAATAGACCAGAGTGTGGCAAAGTTGTAGCAAAAAGATTCGTTCGATGCAACAGTTTGAGGGGTTGAATGGTTGGAGCCGTACTGGGAAAAGCGAGTGGAAGCGCTGATGGGAACACAAGACTGGTGTCAATAAAATTTCCCCAATCGCAATGTCCGAATCTTGAGCCTTGGCCCTGAAATCATATTTATTGCCAATCGCTAAGAAAGGAAATATTTCACTGTGATATTCATCGTCCTAGAGAGAAAAAATTGGTAGTAAAGAAATTCCATCAAATAATCATAAAGCAAGATGTGATTCACTTAGAACTAATAATGGTAGCTGTAAAAAAAGAGTGCATACACTTTAGGTCTGCATTGGGATAACCGGTTACAGCCTTCCACAGATACCCTAATTCATCAACCTTTTTGCATATAGAAGAGCAACTTTCATTGAAATTTTTGCAGATTTTTAGTTTGATTTTGGAGACTATACATATTAAGGTTTTCAGAATATGCTTGAATAAACACCTTGTAAACATGCAAAAAGGTTGAAGAATTACAGTACTGCTATGAACTTGGCAGAAGATTTGGGCCGGTGGTGATACGTGTTACTCCTTGGAATGAGGACCTTCTAGCAAACTTGTGCAGTGGATTTATATGTATACTGTATCTATGCAGGGGCTGTAGAATCCACTTCTTGCGAATGCAGGGGGCCTCCGTGGCTCAGTTGGTTAGCGCGCAAGCGCAGCGTAATGACCCAGTAGTCTCTCACCAATGCGGTCGCTGTGAGTTCAAGTCCAGCTCATGCTGGCTTCCTCTCCGGCCGTATGTGGGAAGGTCTGCCAACAACCTGCGGATGGTTGTGGGTTTCCCCCGGGCTGTGCCCGGTTCCCTCCCACCATAATGTTGGCTGCCGTCGTATAAGTGAAATATTCTTGAGTACGGCTTAAAACACCAATCAAATAAATAAAATCTTTCAAATGCAGACAATTTTGTTAGGCAAAAACACCGGGACCCATGCCTAATGTGAAGCTTAGCCCTAACCCCTCCGAACCAACTTTATTTAGTTTTGATTTATTTGAGATATTTTAATGGGATACATGTTGGATTTGTACTGTGATACATGTGTGTATCTACTGTAAACAATGTGTCTTGTAACTGTTAACGTTTTATTACCAGAGATGCTGGGATGGACTTTTGTGTTAACACTGTCCACTGGCTAGAATCACCATGGTCAATGGCTATTGTTAGTACATGTAACTATAGAAGCACTCTATTCGATTCTAGGACAATTATCATTGGCCGGTCCATGGTAACCTCTAATTGTTTCTTAACACCCAGTGAAAAAAAAGGCCCCAAATCCATTAGTGTGGCAGTTGTCATGGCAAAGCATGCTGATGGTAAGGAGCACTTGGCGGAATTTGATTGATTTATCATTTCATATTGTAATTAACTCGCTTTTCTGACCAGCTGACCAAGGTCTGTGCAGGTCTTTCATAATGGGCTAGGCCTGCTGGCACTGCCTTAATGTTAGCCCCGGGAGACTGGGTGTTGGAATTGAAGCCTCAGATAAGTGGGTGAGCTGTCTCTAATAACAGGCCCCCTTAGAATACCACCCCACCTAGGTGTACCGTTCCATAGAAAATCAGTGGATTTGGCCTTGTCCCAATTTTCCTCTAGGAGTAATTGGAGAAAATCAGGCCCGTACACTATATGGTAAATATCTACTCTTCCTGAATGTAGAGTTCCCAAATATTACTACCTTTTTTTTTTTTTTTTTGTGTGTGTGTGTGCATGCTTTTTTTTTTTTTGGTTTTTTTTTTTTGTCCCATCTTCCTTTCTTTCTTGGTAGCTTTACACTCACTTGGTCTAGTTATTAGAGGTACTGTAATTCTTCAAAGCCTTTTTGCAGGTTTGCAAGGTCTTTATTCAACCATATTCTGAAGGCATTTTTTCTGTGTTTAATGATAAAGTTATAAGCCCTAATACTGGCCGATTCTATCAATGTAGTTTTTTTTTCCAAAATCAAATTAAAAGTGTGCATAAGTTGCACTGAAAGTTGTTCTTTCCTATGTGAAAAGGGTGAGGAATTGGGTTACGTGCCTTACATTCGCTAGGGCAGACAAGGTATAGGTTCAAATCTGACCTTGGACAAGGAATTCCTTTGCTCTTGGTGGATGTGACGCCTCGGCGACAGTATGTGGTCAATAACACTTGGTTGGCCATTTATGAAATATAACATTTTGTTGAAGACCCCTTGCCTTCTGCCAGTATGGTATGCAAGACTGTCCCTCATGTGTTGGAAAGATCATCTGTAACTTGCCAAATGTCGGTGCTTCACACCAGCACTCCTGCTTCCTCCATCCATAAGTTGCACTGCCTTTGTATGAGTGAAAAATTTGTGTGTATGGTCAAAAGAAGGCTCCAAGTTTGTCAATAACTTGCCATTGGTTGGTGTTTTATACCAGCTCCCCACTTTACTCCACCCATGAGCCTGCGCAGTTTTTGAGTGTGGTTTTAAGCAACAATCGATCAAAATAAATAAACATGTTTACATATAGTTGCAGTGGTGCTTATAAAAAAACTTCATTTATTCAAAGTCATTGCAAAGACTTGAAAATGATCTGAAGCTGGCAAATAGCAGATTATGTGATGTAGCAATATATATATATGTGGATGTATATGTGTAGTTCTGTTTAAGTCATACATGTAGGTGACCATTGTTCTTGGATTCAGAGTAGATGTGTATGATCTCTGCACATGAATCACGTGTCCTTCATGCTTTAATAGGCTGTTCATTAGTTGTTATGGAATACTAAAATAAGCACAAATTAAGTAAAGTTTATAAAATCGCATTATTTCCGCATCAATAGTTTTTAGATGTTATAGGAATACTGATTAATGATAACTTAATTTTCAAATCTGAATGCCTGTGGACTTGTTTGCTTTGAGAAATGATCTCGTTACCAAATGGAGAATAATGACAGTAAATGTCATCTTTTTAGGAGTATGGTGAGAAAAGAATGTTATGAGGTAGTTTCCTTGTGTGAAAATCAATTTTTATGCTTTGTGGAAAGATGCAGAAAACTTAAATACAAATCTAATATCACTCTGATGAGATTATGTAGCTGATGTCCTGTCACTTTCTCTAGGAATTGAACAAAATGGCCCCCTGAACATTGTGCATGTGACTGAATTAAACATTATTAGGCAAAGGTTAATGGCTAACGGTATAAACTCTTTGGCAGCCGCAAACTCATTCTGATATGGATCGTGAATTTAGTTCCTGGCGTAGGGGCATGGTTACATGTAAGTCCGATTTTCATGCAGGTATAGAAACCAGGAGGCGCTTTGATTTTCATGCAGGTATACAAACCAGGAGGTGCTTTGATTTTCATGCAGGTATACAAACCAGGAGGCGCTTTGATTTACATGCAGGTATACAAACCAGGAGGTGCTTTGATTTACAAGCTGAAATAGCCAAACTTCCTCGTGGGCACCTGTCATGAACGCATCCTGCATTCTCTGCTGTTTTACTGGAGAGCTTGTGATCTTCCGCTTTACTTTACCAGCACAAATGCACTATATACTAGTGGTCATGAGCCAGTAGTAAAATGTGCAAAACTGTGCAAAGAAATGTGCATGTGTACACGGGCATACGCTTACATGCACATGTGTACACGGGCATACGCTTACATGCACATGTGTACACGGGCATACGCTTACATGCACATGTGTACACGGGCATACGCTTACATGCACATGTGTACACGGGCATACGCTTACATGCACATGTGTACACGGGCATACGCTTACATGCACATGTGTACACGGGCATACGCTTACATGCACATATGTACACGGGCATACGCTTACATGCACATGTGTACACGGGCATACGCTTACATACACATGTGTACACGGGCATACACTTACTTATACATGTGTACACAAGCTTACATGCACATGTGCACGGGCATATGCTTACATGCACATGTGTACTCGGGCATACGCTTACATGTACATGGGCATATGCTTACATGTACATATGTAAACAGGCATATGCTTACATGTACGTGTGTACACAGGCATACGCTTACATGCACATTTGTACACGGGCATATGTTTACATGTATATGGGCATATGCTTACATATACATGTGTACACAAGCATATGCTTACATGCACATGTGTACTCAGGCATACGCTTACATGTACATGGGCATATGCTTACATGTACATGTGTAAACAAGCACATGCTTACATGTACGTGTGTACACAGGCATATGCTTACATGTACATATGTACACAGGCATAGGCTTACATGCACATTTGTACACGGGCATATGTTTACATGTACATGGGCATATGCTTACATGTACATGTGTACACAAGCATATGCTTACATGTACATGTGTACACAGGCATACGCTTACATGCACATGTGTACACAGGCATACGCTTACATGCACATGTGTACACAGGCATACGCTTACATGCACATGTGTGCATGGGCATATGTTTACATGTACCAAAGGCTACTGGTATTCTTGAACCTTTTCTCATGTTGGCGAGATGTTTATTCAAGCATATTCTGAGGGCATGATTCTGTGTAGACTGATAAATTATACTTTTAGTGGAGCCCTAAAAGTGGCCAACCCAACTAATGTAGTTTTGTCTCCAAAATCAAATTAAAAATGTACATAAACAGCGCTGAAATTTGAGCAATTAGGGTAGACTTATTGTTTCACATTATGCATGTGAATAAACTCATGTAGTGTGTAAGTACTGGTTAAACCAGTTGTGTCACAGTAAGGCTTTTGAACTTTAGCATTTCTCTATTATTTAAAGAAGAAAAAAAAGCCAAGATAAGATTGCTAGATTTAGTAATGATGGGGAGGTATTTCGATTATCAATCTGCCTAAGGGTGACCTGTCTGTCTATTCGGATTGGGGATGTTCTCTAAATATCAACATGGATACCTCTCAGACGTTCCTGAAAGCTATTGGAGAGCCGATTTAGCAGAGCTTCCTGTTATGCCTTGTTAACCGATCCAAACCATGGCGTCAGGGAAGGAAGTCCTGTCGTAATGAGGCATTGTCAGTCTGATATCTCTCGAACCGCCACAGTTAAGACTGACTGTGGTCCTCCAAGCTTCTGGACAGATGAAGCCATGATTGTCAACCCGGGATTGCTGGCCTACGGGGAAACGTCTGTCCTTTCTGTCCACAAGGACAGTTTCACCTTCTGGATAATTGCCACTCTGCTTGTGTACCGGCATCGGCGTGATAATCGCCTACGTACAGAATGGAAAGATTTCTTACTGTTCTGCTTTTTGCGTCCACAAATTCCATTATTGTAGTTTTTATCTGTGACAGGAGAAAAGGCGTCATAAGAAATTGTTTTTCTCATCTTTTTCGCTGTTGGAAATTCATGGCCCTCGGGTGCCTTTGCAGTGTTGTTTTCACCTCACCGCTTTGGGTTGATATTTAGCTCTGGGAAATGTTTGTTTTCATTTTTTTTTCAGGTCTTTTATGAAATAGTTAAAACATATATGGCAGTTCGCACTCAGGTTATGAAACACTTTGCTTGTGGCTTTTTATTTGTTGTAATTGTCCTGTCTTGACAGTGTTAATGCTGGTTTAGTAAAGGAATACAATTCCATTGTCTTGTGCATGTAATTTGTTCTTATATATATACTTTATTCCTGCCAGGATTATGCAGAGAATTAAGTCACTGGCATTTTTATTCACTGTTATCTCTCTTCATTGTGGCTTTATGTCCTAATTCCAAATCAGTATATTCTTTGAGTATTCCCGTGAAAAATGTTTCACATTCATTATTTGGCAAAATCGGAAGGGTAGAGGCAGGTATAGTTTTTCCATTGTACAAAATCTACCAAGTGAGATGTTATTTTGACAATGCACAACTCTCCCTTCCCTGTTATTTGGAATAAGCATTAGAGGGTTCCATATACATGTAGTGAAAGATTACCATCAGATCAGCAAAATATACCGCGAATTTCCTGGACTGAGGTAACAGTTCAGAGACCAGTAAAAATACTCGCTGTAATGAGACTCGAACTCACAGTTAAGGGTGTCTAGTTGGTCTCAAAGTAATATTTCATTGTCAGAAATTCCATGTGTATTCATTTGTTGATCTACCTGTACATTTAGTTGAATGGTTTGGGCGCCCTTGCTAAGCAAACCTGTCCGTTTCAACACTTTTGTAAACGTACATAACACAAAAGTATGACAATTTCATCATTTTGGATCCTGAACTTTTTTGTTTCAAAACCAAAAGTACATGCAATATTTTATGACATTTATTGGCCTCTAAAATGATCTATTTTGGGGCAATATTTTTTGGCCATTTACCATAAGTAATGGCGAAGTTCCATTAGATATACAGTTGTACTTCACTATAACCATGAGGTGCTGAGACTACATGATTACCCAGGCTGCCAGGGAGGCTATTTCACTTGTGTTGGTCTGTTGACAGGGCCTGTCAGGGGTGGGGACAAAGGCTGACCCTGAATGTTTGTATGAGTGGAGCCGGCCTTACCCTAAATATGTGCTTCTCTATTGAATACATCTAAAAAGTCATGTGAGAGGCAGGTGCCCCAATTTGTCCATGTAGTAAACAAATACAGGTCATACATGTATGTTCTAGCTATTTGAAACTGTCATGTGTACTAAAATTTTTCATTCCTGATAGGAATGGTGTTGCCTATTGTGGGTTTTTTTTTTTTTTTGAAATCATTTCATGAATGTACATGTACACACGCAAGCAGCCTGCAGGGGAACACCATATCCAACTTCAGATTTTTGATTGGGAATTTGGATGATATTCTTTCTCATTTTCAATGAAATGTAGTTCGAATACAGTCTGGGGAAATGATATTGGCATGTTTAACAAGGAGGTTTAAGGAATTATGCTGTAGATTATCTGAGACAAAAGTTCGGCATGGAAAAATAATACTTTCAGCGCTAAAACTTATGTTTCTGTGATAAGAAACTAAGTAAGTAAAATTCTTCTATGTGGGCGTATAAGATGAATTAATCCGTCAGAATCAAAGAAAATGTGTCTCTTGAAAAAGGTTCAACTTTAGGTGAGATACTGTATATGGCCCCTGTTTACAAGCATATCTATACACATGTTTGTGTAGCTCTCAACCTAGGTTGGCCTACCCACAAGGGAGAAGAGAACCGGATGTACTCAAGATTGTGACTGCTTCAATATACATGTACACTGTACATGTGTGGCTGAGGTTAGCACCAGCCTGACACAATCCAGGAGCCCCCCCCCCGACTAATGCAGTCGCTGTGGGTTCAAGTCCAGCTCATGCTAGCTTCCACTGTGACCATATGTGGGAAGGTCTTTCAGCAACCTGCTGACGGTTGTGGGTTTCCCCGGGGCTATGCCCGGTTTCCTCCCACCATAATGCTGGCTGCCATTGTATAAGTGAAAGATTCGTGAGTACGACGTAAAACACCAATCAAACACCAATAAATAAATAAATATAAGCGAAAACTTCTTCAAATAAATAAATACACTGTAGATGAAGGATTGGTTTATATTGAGGTTAATTGGCATAATAGATCTGATTATGATGTACATGCCTAAATACCTTGCCAAGGACCATGTATTCCCAAGGGAATCAGTGGTGTTGAACTTTAATCATTCACTGAAGTGAAAGAAAGGGTTATACTGTGTCCTTCAGTATGGTTATTATCAGGAACTCTGTTGTTTGTTTCACTAGCCAAAGATAACCATTTCACATTTGAAGATAGCAAGCAGCATTTGTGTATTTGGTCTTCGCTGCAAACTTTGTTCTGTTTGACCCTTTGAATTTATGTCAGCAGCTTTGTTTGAATAATAGGTACATTTAAACAAAATCCGATCACAGCCCTCCCTACCTTGATGATTTAAAACTTAGATGGGTTTCCCCTCTGAGTCTGGATGTTCAAATCCAGTTGGATGTCAAGAAATAAGCAGCAGGACAATGCCCTTCACCAAATAGTGTTTTGATAGGGAACAGCTGTGTGGTACACTACAAAGCTGCCTTATAAATCACAGTGTAACTTTTCAAATACATGTAACATGAATAGCTGGAGGATTTGCCAAATTTTTGCACCAACTAAAAAATGATTTCTCGGCTTGTACTCTGGCATGGATCCAGTTTTGAATCAGGAGGTTTGAGAACAAGAGGAATATGTACCTGCGATCAGAAAAATTAATATGTGGTGTGAGTGCTGCTAGAATGTATTCTGTTATTGTTCTGTTATTGTACTGTTAACTGTACATGTATATTCTGTCGCTTCGGCGTAAAGATTCTATTAGATTAACAAGATATTCTGTTGAGTATAACACAGTATTGTGTTATGATAACAGAATACATTCTAACAACTCTCAGACTTTCTGTTAAAATTAATGGATCATATTTTTTGCGGTTGACATAATGTGGTAGTTTACTCTCGGCACTTCAATATCTCCCACCCTTACCTGTATGACCCTGGCTGCTGTTTAAGTGGATAATTCTGTAGTGGTTCTAAATGCCAATCAGATAGATGTAGTGTACATGTACATACAGCTAAGTAAAGGAATATCTGTGTCTTTTGGGGGCTGAGACCAGCTTATGTTAGGAAATACAGTTCCATGATTGATCGTAGCTTCTGGCATACATGTCGGTGAATTTTGATGAGCAGATCTGTGGTCGGCACTGCTGGAGGACATGGACCAGGCTACAGCCTGTTTTTACACTCATTGCCAGTTCTTGGGTGCATAGATTTCTGATCGGAATGTGACATAAATATTTACATTCACACACCAAAAGGTCTTGCGGTGCAGGAGATGTTTTACAATATGTTTTTACCCATATCCTGTCATTATCACATACACATGTACACTTGTGCTTGTAGTGTACAGGTATATCTTCAATGTACACCCTTTGTTTATGGGTCAGAATTGTTAGCATTTTTTTGATCCTATATTAGCAGATGATGTAGAGTTGAACTCTGTAGATAGTGTCAGAGTCCTGATACCTATTTCTCTTTTATAGATTCTATCTGTATGCTTTCTAGGAAGATAGTACTCTTACTGGATCATTGCCAATCCCTTGCGCTATTTACTGTTTACTGGTATTGCTCCCTTTAACCTCTCAACTCATACCTCTGAACCCCATCCTGGCTTCCCCCTACCCTCCTTCTCCTCCCCCACCCCTTCCTCTCCTCAAGCTGCCCTGCCCCCTTCCTCTCTGTGGCTTTACCCATCCTCTAATTTGTTTTCCACAATAATACTGCAGGTTATCAGCTAGGCTAACTTTTCCCAGAGAAATGAGTACAGGTGTCTAATAATAGCAGAGCAGGACTAGATGTATACAGTGTTACAGCTGTGTGTATAAATGTACATCCAGCTTTATATTATTGTGTAACATTGACATCCAATATACAATTATTGTGAACATTTAGCTGGGAAGCATTGACAGTCTAATTCTGACATACAATGTGCAAAGTTAGTGTGAACTTTGATCTTAATTACTCGATCAAAGTATGCTGTTTGTAGAAATTGGGTGAAACTGCAAGAGAAAACCTTCTAATCTACCCTTTCAAAGACAAAAAGAAATCCACCTGTTACATACGTGCTCATTCGTCAACCTGATTGTTCCATGATTGTTCCATGATTGTTCAAACTGAACTTCATACCATGGAACTGTTCATCCCTGTATTATATGCCAAAATACAGTCCTAAATCACCAAATCATGCAGATTTTTCCTAATTTCTTAACCTCATGTTGTCAAAATTGTCTCTTTCTTGGGATACCCAGGCGTGGACGCATGTGAAGTACATACTGTATGTGTTGTGTCTGTCCATGTGTCTGTTTGGTCAGATCCCCTCCTCAGGCTCTCATTATTAAGTGGTTGCTGTGATGAGGGATATGTTACCACAAGTAAACCTGATTACCCTGGGGATGAGGTGGATTATTGTTAAATGGTCCCACACAAGGAGGCTAGGGTTAAGGATTGGTCAGCCATTAACTACAGGATTCTGCTTCCCAGCTGGGGAGCTTATGCTGACCAAGTCAGGGGCCGTCTCTCAAGTTCAAAGACCAGAACTTGTACATGAGCTAAAAGAAAGACAAAAGGCGCATGGAATACTATTGATTGAGTATTGAACGTTCCTCACAAGAACTACATGCTTCTTTACGGAAGGAATACTGGGATTTCAAAGCATTCAATTTAAAAACTTGATTTGAGGTGCCTGTATATTACATATGGTCCCTGCTGTTCTTGGATTGCCTCTGGCAGAGATCAAAGGGATTTCCTAAAGCCCTCTCACATTAAGCCTACCTCCCTCCCTCACTCAATGGCTGCTAATAGTTCTTAATCACCCTAAAGGCAAGAGGCATTTGATACCCTTGCTGAGAATGTATCCAGTCAATGTATACATGTACTAGAAGTTATACTAACTTTACAACCAAAACTTTGTTGTAGCAACTGGCTTAGGATTATGTCTATCTCTGAAGAGGTGATACAAAATCTGCTGATGTCCCTAAAAATGTACGTGATTGGTCATGCTGTCAGCAGTAGTATTCTTGTTAGTGCCTTATTCACTGTGCTTCCTCTCTGGCCGTAGGTTTGTGGGAAGGTTTGCAAGCAACCTGCAGATAGATGTGGATTTAGTCCCGGGGCCTGTCCCATTTTCACCCACCATAATGCTGGCCGCCGTCATATAAGTGAAATGTTCTTGAGTACGGCATAAAACACCAATCAGATCAGTAAATACCCAGTGTACAATTAGTAGAAAAATAGGAAATCAGATATTTCGTAAGTTGTCATTGTAAACATTGTATAGCTCCATGTCATCATTTACTCTTTTCTTCTTTCTTTCTTTTTTTTTCTTTTTTTTTTCACAATGCAAAGGTCTTAAGTAAACAACAATAAATCCGAATGATGCAAAGGTCAAACTGTGTATAAAATAGAAAAGTGTACACATGTTTATCATAATAAAAAGAAAGTATGTCAACACGTGCATCAGTATTATTTTACTAACTCCTTCATTTTTATGTGGGTGGGTATTAAGACACTTGGCTAAGCTCAAACACACCTAAATCCAAGTAACCTTGATATGCATGTACACAACTTAAAACTGTCCGAGCAAACACATGGCCATTCCTCTTGGTTTGAAATGTTTGACAGGCCTGTTATTGCTGTACATACTCTATCTGATTTATGACTGAGACCTTCCCATACAAAGTCATCTGATACATGTAGACCATAAACACCCTTCAGTCTGCAGATCCCAGAACTTGGGTGGGGTAAATGCTTTCTTTGCTTCTCACAGAGTTGTTTTTGAGCTTGCCTAGTGGAGAGCAGCAGGATTTGTGTGAAAGAGCCAAGAACTGATTGGTTGGAAGTTTAAAGTCTTCTGATTGGTTGGAAGTTTAAAGTCTTCATGGTCATGTGACTGTTAAAGAGTGAGCTGTAACTGCTAAGACAATCCAGTTTCTTTCACCTCTAAACCAGACTACCAGCATATACGCGCACAGTGTATATGACAGATAATAGGTTGAAGCACCAGTCAATCAATTATTCATGTAAGGTGTGCTTCGGTGAATGCATCAAGACGATGGAAATAAAATATTAGAGTTTATATTTTGGGGCTTCAGAAATTTGAATTTTAACCCCCTTAATTATGAATGGCACCTTTAGACAGATGTGTGAAGTTGTAAGTTCCAGTTTCAAAAAATGAAACACTCCAATGAGGTTTTAAATTTGGACTTACACATACATATGTATATACGTGTACAGGTTTGCAAGTCAGAAATGACATTTTTAGTCTGAAATGACACTCTCTTTAGAGATTCTGCAAATCTGTTTTCCTGCATCTAAATGTATGATGTTAAACCCTAAGCACTCACTCACTCACTCACTCCTGCATGTACAAGTATGATGTTAAACCCTAAACACTCACTCACTCACTCACTCACTCACTCACTCCTGCATGTGCAAGTATGATGTTAAACCCTAAGCACTCGCTCACTCACTCACTCCTGCATGTACAAGTATGATGTTAAACCCTAAGCACTCGCTCACTCACTCACTCCTGCATGTACAAGTATGATGTTAAACCCTAAGCACTCGCTCACTCACTCACTCCTGCATGTACAAGTATGATGTTAAACCCTAAGCACTCACTCACTCACTCAGTCACTCACTCACTCCTGCATGTGCAAGTATGATGTTAAACCCTAAGCACTCACTCACTCACTCCTGCATGTACAAGTATGATGTTAAACCCTAAGCACTCACTCACTCACTCAGTCACTCACTCAATCCTGCATGTGCAAGTATGATGTTAAACCCTAAGCACTCACTCACTCAATCCTGCATGTACAAGTATGATGTTAAACCCTAAACACTTGTTCGCTCACTCACTCACTCACTCACTCACTCACTCCTGCATGTACAAGTATGATGTTAAACCCTAAACACTCACTCACACATGTACACTGGGTCTAGAGTCACATGTGTGGACAGGAGTTAGCTGATTATTCCCCAGTGGCCTGTCACACAGCCTGCCCTAGATAGCCAGAATGTGTGCCATGGTAAATATGTACTAGGTTAGCATAGACCACAGTATACAAGGGTACAGTGTACATGTGGTGCACCAGTGTTTGGAGATTTGTCTCAATATTCCTGTAATTACAGGCACATTGTTGCACATGGAAAATTATTTCTGTACCGTTCACATCACAGTGGGAGGTACACTTACAGTACATGTATACTCAGAGCTGAAAATTACACTGTATATATATATGTTGATGGCTGTGTAAATTCACTACATACATTTGTATACTAGAGTTTGCTAAGTTCAGAATACACCTAGATTGATCCTAACTTGGTGAATTAATATTTGCTTCATTTTGATCACAAAGTTACATTATAAATAAATAATAAAACACAGAGACCATGTTTACCAAAACTTCATGAATTTTTTGCACGGAGTCATGACCTTACCATACGGCACTTAATAATCTCAATTTAGTGAAGTGTAGATTTTTTTTTTTTTTTTCGGGAAGGGTGGGCAGTTTAATACGTGTATTTCCAATAAGTCACGGGGTTTGCAATCTGACCAGTTGTGTTACCAGAAGAATTACCAGCTGTTAACTTCCTATCCATGTCTTCAATGTGTACATTTTGTAATGTGAGAAAACTTGTTCAATCAGTGTACATACAAGATGTGGTGCAGTGCTGAAAATGGAAACCATGAATAAATAATCAAAAAGAAAAAGTAAAGAAGTGCTCCCGTTTCTACATGTGGTGTGTCGGAAGTAGGTACATTGTGTGTACCATTGGGAGGAGTCCTCTTCCTTGGTGAATGGGTGGAGAAATTTGACCAGGGGTCTGAGTGATAGTAATTAGACCATAAAGTAGAAGGGCTGGAGGTGGTGAGTGGGTGGGGTAGATGGAATCCCTGGGGGGGGGGGGGGGGAATCAGTCAGCAGGGCAGGGTTTAGATTCCTATCACTGCTGTTTCACCCAGCCACAGATGTCTTCACATGCCCTGCACCATTTTTTCCCTCTTCCATTTCTGTTTTTTTTCTGGCTGTCTCAGATTGTGGATTTTGCCCATGTGGCTCTAATTTGACCTGTCTGTTTTTGTTTTTGCAGGAGAGGAATAAAGCTCACAAGCATCATCATCATGATGACGATACCATCGACATCGATGACCCGGTAAGTTCAACATCCACTTTACCTACCCTAGTTTACTGTACTTGTATGTGGACCTCACAAGCATCATCATTATGATGACGAACCATCGACATCGATGACCCTGTAAGTTCAGCATCCACTTTACTTACCCTAGTTTACTGTACTTGTATGTGGACCTCACAAGCATCATCATTATGATGACGATACCATCGACATCGATGACCCTGTAAGTTCAACATTCACTTTACCTACCCTAGTTTACTGTACTTGTATGTGGACCTCACAAGCATCATCATTATGATGACGAACCATCGACATCGATGACCCTGTAAGTTCAGCATCCACTTTACTTACCCTAGTTTACTGTACTTGTATGTGGACCTCACAAGCATCATCATTATGATGACGATACCATCGACATCGATGACCCTGTAAGTTCAGCATCCACTTTACTTACCCTAGTTTACTGTACTTGTATGTGGACCTCACAAGCATCATCATTATGATGACGATACCATCGACATCGATGACCCTGTAAGTTCAGCATCCAATTTACTTACCCTAGTTTACTGTACTTGTATGTGGACCTCACAAGCATCATCATTATGATGACGATACCATCGACATCGATGACCCGGTAAGTTCAACATTCACTTTACCTACCCTAGTTTACTGTACTTGTATGTGGACCTCACAAGCATCATCATTATGATGACGATACCATCGACATCGATGACCCATTAAGTTCAACATTCACTTTACTTACCCTAGTTTACTGTACTTGTATGTGGACCTCACAAGCATCATCATCATGATGACGATACCATCAACATCGATGACCCCATAAGCTCGAAATCCACTTTTATTTCCGCTTGTTTACCATACACATATGTACTACCCCATTTCTTAATGGTTTCACCTGGTGTTTATCTGCTTAAACTAAAATATGGCTCAGTTGGTTACCGCACTAGCACAGCGTAATGGCCTAGGAGTCTCTCCCCAATGCGGTCGCTGTGAGTTCAAGTCCAGCTCATGCTGGCTTCCTCTCCGGCCGTAAGTGGGAAGGCCTGCCAGCACCCTGTGAATGGTCGTGGGTTTCCACCCTCCATAATGTTGGCCGCCGTCGTATAAGTGAAATATTCTCGAGTACGGCACAATAAAACACCACTCAGTCAATCAATCATTCATCATATCATACTTCTACATAAAGCTGAATACAATCTTACTGCTAAAACATTTTTTTTTTCAAAACACATACATATACACGTACATTGTATCCTGAATTTCAGTAGTCCTTGTACCTGTACATCATCTGTCGTAGAAATTCACACAAATATGGACGCTGGAAAGAAACGGCTAATTACTGGTTATTTTTTTTTGCTTTTGTCTTGCCTTAATCCCTTGAGTCAGTTTAGAAGCTTTCGTTTTAATTGTGATTGCAAGACAAGAAATGGTGATCTTCAAAAAGCAATAATATCAGGGTTTATTTTAAGGCTGAAGACAGGGTATTTTATTGGCTGTCAGGGTACATGTACATCGTTACGTGTTGCAGCTAATTATACACCTGGTGCCTTGTTTACAACTATGCCTATCTGTGCTGTCTAACGTTCATTGCATAATGCTGGCCGCTGTAATATAAGTGAAATATTCTTGAGAGCGGTGTAAAACACTTAACAGATACTTAACAGATAAATAAATAAATTAACGCTCATTGAAGAGCTCTTGTCTTTCCGCCTTAATATCGTGTGTGTACATGTACATCATATTTGGGAATGTCTGTCAGCATCAAGTCAAGGATTTCCCCAGGGTATGTCGCTAAAACTGACTGCTTTTTTAGAGGTGTGAAAAATTGTTGAGTGTGACATGCATCAAACAACTTTGAATCATTCGATCAATCAATACAACATTCAAAGTTTCACTTATCGGTGAGATTTCGACATGTAATTTTTGTTTATTTATTTATTGATTTATTTATTTATTTATTTTTAAAGGAATAAATAAGTGTTTTAAACCATACTCATCAATATTTCACTTACATGATGGAGGCCAGCGTTGTAGTGGTAGGAAATCCACAGCCATCTGCAGGTTGCTGACAGACCTGCCCATGTTGTAATTTGTAAATAAATCCAGATGTCGTTACATTGGAAACACTGGTGTCTGTAAAGATTTTCACTCTGCTTTTCTTTTGCTGGACTAGCATACATGTACATGTACATCAGGGGAGGTAACTACGGTTGTTAACATATTGTCCCTGCTCACATGAGCATAGTCATTGTTGAGGCACAGCTTTATTCATGTATGTGTTGTAATTTATCTACACCTATCCTCCCAGAAGTAATCCTGTATGAAACATAGAAGATGCGGCTCCAGCTGTCAAATGAGTTCTGGACTGATTTTGCCTTGCAAACTATTATATGGCCGTCAGTAGACTATTAAAGTAACCTTACATCAAGGTAAATTTCCCTTGTGTTCAATTTTTCAGCCTGCTCAGACCTTTACGTGTATGTCATCAACTGTATGTGTGTATTTTCTGCTAACAATGCTTGACTGACAGTTGAAATTACAGCCACCTATCTTCTGGGTGTATTTTCTGCTAACAATGCTTCACTGACAGTTGAAATTATAGCCACCTATCTTCTGGGTTGGTAAAGACTAGAGGCTTATAGATGGGGTTTCCACAATAACTCATTCAGCTAAGTGGCATGATGCCATCTGCGGTCCTTGCAGACTAGGCACACAATATGGTCTGTGAAGGTTGTCTTAAAATAAAGGCTTCAAGGTGTCATGCTGAGGTAATATGTTTGTTCTGTGTCTTCACTGGCTAAGTGGTTTAAGGGGTTGTGCCTAAAACAACTCTCCCTTGTCAAACCAGGTCTGATGTGTATAGATTTTCACGCCTGACAGGTGCTGTCTATTTTTCTGGCGGTGTAAGGATTTGCTCTAGACTCTGTTGGGCATGTTCCACCCTAACACGCACATGTAACTGTAACCAGGCTCATGCGTGACATGTAGTTGTATTGTTGATTACCCCTAAACAAACACAAATCAGACAAATCAGATAACTCCACCTTAAAATATATGGTTTGGGGTGAAAGGATTGGGGTGTGGGGGGTGGTGGGGTACACATATGTATGTATAATAGTATTTGTTAGCAATAAAAATTTACTTTACAATTGTCACAAAAAAGAGGATTTAGATAGGTGCAGATGGAAGGGGATTGTGAGACAGGTGCATATTTAATGTGGGATGTACATGCGCCATTGGATCTAGAAGCATGTATAACAAATGCTGAAGTTCTTTTCACATTTAGTTACTGAAGACGCTGCTTGTTTCTGCCTCGTCTGGCGCTCAGCACTGAGAGGTTAGTCCAAGGGAACAGCACTGGTTGGCCTGGTGTCAGTATAACTTGACTTGGTGTGGTGTCATGTCTGGTGTCTTCGACATGTTACATGTACTTCAAGTGTGGTGAGTGCCATCAGGTTTGGCAACTGCACTCAAGGTTGGTCAGTGTTTTTGAGTGTGGTTGGTTTGGAAACTGCATTCATGTGTTGGTCAGTGTTTTGGAGTGTGGTTGGTTGGGCAACTGCATTCATGTGTTGGTCTGTGTTTTTGGAGTGTGGTTGGTTGGGCAACTGCATTCATGTGTTGGTCTGTGTTTTTGAGTGTGGTTGGTTTGGTAACTGCGGTCAGGGTTGGTCCGTGTTTTTGAGTGTGGTTGATTTGGCAACAGCATTTAGGTGTTGGCAGTACATCAGGTTTAATCTCAGATCCCCTACTTGTACAGGTATCTCCACTCTCAACCAGTGATTAGTTGCAGTTATGATAACATGTATTACAGCAGTCATAATAAGCTAGATGTAGATGGTATGGTTTGAGTGAGTGCTTGGGGTTTAACGTCGTACTTAACAATTTTTCACTCATATGACGACGAAGGAATCCTTAGAGCGCACATATTGTGCCTCACCGTTGCAGGACATATTTCTACCACTCTTTTATCTAGTGTTGCTTCACTGAGATGCATTACCGAAGGCAAGTAAGATGCCCCCGACCAAGCCATTATACTGATACGGGTCAACCAGTCATTGCACTATCCCCTTCATGCAATGGTCTGCCTGCTCTTCCATACACACAGGTAGTGCTATATACAGGGTTGCATTGTGCCTAATGTCTGCCTGCTCTTCCATACACACAGGTAGTGCTATATACAGGGTTGCATTGTGCCTAATGTCAGCCTGCTCTTCCATACACACACGTAGTGCTATATACAGGGTTGCATTGTCCCTAATGTCAGCCTGCTCTTCCATACACACACGTAGTGCTATATACAGGGTTGCATTGTCCCTAATGTCAGCCTGCTCTTCCATACACACACATAGTGCTATATACAGGGTTGCATTGTGCCTAATGTCAGCCTGCTCTTCCATACACAAAGGTAGTGCTATATACAGGGTTGCATTGTCCCTAATGTCAGCCTGCTCTTCCATACACACAGGTAGTGCTATATACAGGGTTGCATTGTCCCTAATGTCAGCCTGCTCTTCCATACACACAGGTAGTGCTATATACAGGGTTGCATTGTCCCTAATGTCAGCCTGCTCTTCCATACACACACGTAGTGCTATATACAGGGTTGCATTGTGCCTAATGTCAGCCTGCTCTTCCATACACACAGGTAGTGCTATATACTGGGTTGCATTGTCCCTAATGTCAGCCTGCTCTTCCATACACACACGTAGTGCTATATACAGGGTTGCATTGTCCCTAATGTCAGCCTGCTCTTCCATACACAAAGGTAGTGCTATATACAGGGTTGCATTGTCCCTAATGTCAGCCTGCTCTTCCATACACAAAGGTAGTGCTATATACATGATGCCATTTACTCGTGCACAGCAGCATACAGTGTACAACGACAATTACATGTACGTGATACATATAATTAGTGATCTTTCACACGGCCCTTGGCATCATAACAATAAGTTGAGGGATTTATGCAAGCTTGCCAATGATCAAGCCTTGCATTGAGGCTTTTGTGTGCGTTCAGTAAGCATGACTATGTCGTTAAGGTTTATTGACTTCACATTGACATTTTTAAGATCGTAAAGGAAGGGAGCCGAGACAAGGCAGATTGGACAGATTAAAAGGGCAGGGCATATATGTATATAATTCAGACTACAAATACATAGAAAACCTTTCTCGGCTGTTTAGTTGCTGGCTTAGATTTGGTAGTGTGCATTGTAGTGCTGTAGGTGTACAGTACCTGTGGATGTATATTTGTCGTTTTTGTCCAAGTGGCAACAATCATAAATCCAACCAATCCAGGTATTAAATGCTTATCCTTGTACATTGTACATGTATAGAAACTTTTGTGTATCCATTCCCCTGACGAGAGTACCCTGACCGATAAGGGTGGACAATCAGCCTCAGGATTTGATTCCATAAAGCCAGTTCGAACTTCAAGTCAAAAATTTGAAATATGATTTTAGAACTTAATTTTGATCATTTAATTAAAAATTTGACCACCTTATTAATGTCATCTTAAGACAAATGTGTCAAAATTTCAGTACCGAAAACTAAGCATTGTGACAAGGTTTTAAATTTTGACTTAAGTCACAAAATGTCGTTGTGGTCCCAGTTCTCAGTTGAGTTTTGTCATGTACATAGGCAAAATTGGATTTCATCTCTTAAAGTTTATATTTACCTTGTGATTAAAAGTTTATAGTTGTATGGTAGTCGCCTGTAATATCCAGCATCCAAGCCTGGTAGCTTTACACCTGGATTACAGGTTCACTGTACACCTGGCCTTTATGAATCTGCTGGCTCTTTGATGTAATGCTGTTTTGACATTTTACTGACAGCCTGTCAGCTTCCTAATCAGCCAGATTTGTTAGCTAAGGCTTCTTATCAACGATAAGGAATAATACCTGGCCGTACACAGCCATACTTACGTGTATATTTTAACCTGCCTGCAGAGACATGATAAGCTTTAGCGTATAGTGCTATAATAAATTACATATACCGTAAATCTTCAACTTTTTCAGCTACGACCGCATCCATTATTTTGAAACATTCTGAGAGAACTATGTGGTGTAGAGAAATAATCCGCCCAGTTTTATAATGCTTTCATCTTTAGTGACACAAACAAATCATTTTTTTTTGGGGGGGGGGGGGGTTCACAATAATAGTGTGCATAGCTTCTACTGAATAAAGTGCTTTAGTGGTTTAATAGGTTGAAGATTTATATGAAGGCTAGATATTGTGAGAGAGCAGAGAAAGTTATGGCAGTGTGAGTCAGTTCGATAGCTACAGTTAAATTAAAAATGGTGTAGCCACAATTAAATTTTGAAAAAGCGGGTTTTGTTTTTCCCCCGGATTATACATGTACATGTAGGTGAGGAATTGACTTTGTGAAGAATTGACTTTGATAGGATGACAACTCTGATAGGATGCACAGGTTCTGATGGTGATCTGTTTCAATCACATGCTAGCAGTGTACATGTGTATGTCAAATAAGGTAGTTTGTCCTGATACCTGTACATAGAGTTAAAGGATTGCGCTGTGGTCAGTTATTTATTTACTTCTCATTCATTGAGAGCCCTGAGTTAACTGGTCTTGGCACCCAAATGTGGTGAGCTGAAAACCTTATCGCGTCTTTGCATTTTTTGGTCCATGTACTATAAGGTACATACTGTATGTAATTCTTCAACTTTTTTTACATGTTTGCAAGGTGTTTATTCTGGCATATTCTGAAGGCATTATTCTGTGTGGACTGGAAAAAATTATAGTTTCTTGTGAAGTCCTGAAATTCAGCCGATGTAGTTTTATTGGCAAAATAAACTTTAAAATGTGCAAAATTGAAGAATTGAGGAATAAGGGTACTCATATTTACACGTTTGTCACAAGTTTGTTACACATCATGTTACACATTTTTGTTACACATCATGTTACACAAGTTTGTTACACATCATGTTACACATCATGATCTTAATCTGGACAATGTTAAAGTGGAAGTCTATTTTCAGATGGCAGTTCAGCTCAGAGTCATTACCAAAAACTTCATATCTCATTTTTCTCATTCGATTCCTACGAAATAGCTCATTTGACAGAGACCACAACACTGTGTAGACAGAAATCCAGGTTGTGTCATATCCTCGAGGATGGCATTATTCAGCGATCAGATGAATATGTTAGATTTACATCCACCCACATACACCCTCACGCCCACACGCCCACACTCTTGTATAAGACCTCAAATGTTTTTAGATAAATAAACACTGACATTTCTGTCTTCTGTCATAATTAATTACTCTTGCTACAGGCTGATAATACTGACAAGCATTAAGTACCTGTACGCACGTGGATGTGCAGCTGTAAATGCAATTCTGTTATATCCTGATAATAGGTGTGTGATGTACAGTACATGTACACCTGTATTTGGCTTTCAATTTTTTGTGTGGGAGCATGCTCAGTAAGTTACACATTTTGCCGGATTCTGAGGGTTCATTTAGTTTTTTTTTTTTTTTGGGGGGGGGGGGGGGGAATAGGATGATATCCGAGTGGAGAAAATAAAGTTTCAACACCAGAAGTAATATTTTTTGACCTTTATTTTTTGCCTGGGAAGATGGACTTTATGGGGTGTATTGTTAGGTGGAAAACAGTACTAACATGGAACATAGAAGAGGACAGTTTATAAACTATATACCTTGTAGATATCTGAATGTAATTAAATGCAGTTGTTGATGCATCCTAATGGTTCAGCTTTTTCAACTGCTGCTGCGACCAGTATTTTGAAGCATTCAGAGAGAACTGAGGGGTGTAGAGAAATAATTCGCAAAGTTTTAGGAAGCTTGCATCTCAAGTAACTCGAACAACATTGTTTATAGCATAATTTTTTTAATAATAGTATGCATAAATTCCACTTTAAAAAGTGCTTTGGTGGTTGACAAGGTGAAAAGTTTATAGTATGTAAGCATCCTTGTATTTGTATATACATGAGGATTCAAGCCTTTTTCCAATTGCACCCCGTTCAGAAGGATATGTTAATCATTTTAGTTACACGTACAATTGCATGTATTCAGTGAGAGAACTCCGTTGGTGTCAGAACATCTGTTTCTTAAAAACAAGGTAAATTGATAATGACTGGGATAGTCTGAATTGCTTTCCTAAATTGTGAAAATATTGCTGTGAATTAAAGCCGATAGTGTACGTTTTGTCAGAGTATATGGAAACAAAATATTTCTGTTCCTTCCACTTTGCCTGGTGTGACGTCACCCACGAACACATGACGTCATCAATCACTGACATATATCCACAAATGACGCTGCCCTTTCAAGTGCTCTTGATGTTATCCCAGCATAAATGCTTTACTCAGTGTCGCATCTGCCTGATTCAACGTCATACAGGGAATATTATCACGTCACATCAGGAAAATTTTACGGACACAGTCGAACGTTTTGTTTTTCAAGGAATCTTCAGTTATATGGGTTAAATAATGTTATTCAACAAAGTCCTATTGAAAGATAGTGTTAGGCTTACCCTGTAGGATTTCTTTCATATCATTGTAATATTTCTATGCAATTTGTATTCTGACCAGAGTGGCACTTTAATGGCCTTTTCATGAGTTTGATACAGAGCTTCACCCAGAGCTTCGCAGCTCGGTAAAATTCTGATTTCGTGTTCACTTCCATGGTTGACATGATTGTCCTTGGCTGTTACTGTCTACTGGCTAAGCAAGCAATTGGGTCTATAGGACTATACTCGTGTGCACACATTTAGCAATGAAAATGTATCACAGGCATGAGAAATTACCGCATTTTGGAGGAATTCTTCAAATAATTTTTTTGGAAAATTTAGCTGAAAAGTTGCTAAAAGCAACAAAAAAGTATTGGATGTTCTAAGGATGGTGGTGGGTTTCCACCTGGTTCTGCTCAGTGTCCACAAATTTAATGCTGGCCACCATCAAATAATCTTGAGTATGGTGTAAAAAACCATTAAGTAAATGAATAAATAGCTAGATTTTATGAAGGATTTCCAGTAATGTCTGTCTCATGTCTTTTTATATTGTCGCTGTGAGTTCAAGTCGAGCTCATGCTGGCTTTCTCTCCGTCCGTAAGTGGGAAGGTCTGCCAGCAACCTGCGGGCTGTGCCCGGTTTCCACCCACCATAATGCTGGCCGCCATCGTATAAGTGAAATACTCTTGAGTATGGCGTAAAACACCAATCAAAAAAAAAAAAAAAAAATCTTTTTATATTGACCTATGAAGCATCTGGTCAGACTGCGTGCTTATCACCATCGTTGTTGTTGTTGTGTAGGATGGATACCTGATGGATGCCGAGCACACAGAAGGTAGTGGTCCAGACGATGACACAGAGAGAGATGATGAGGATGGATATGGGTCTGGTGCAGCCGTATTCCTCCCTGGGTCTGGCGATGGTGAGAGTTCTCTCCCCTTATCACACAGATGATCTCCCTTGTTCTGCATATCTGTCATGATCCTGATTTGATCAATTGATCAATTTTACCTGCCGTAATGCTGTATAAGTGAAATATTCTTGAATACGGCGTAAAAGACCAATCAAAGAAATATATGAATTTATACAGTTGTGATGGAAAACATTTGCCTAATCTTCTCTTGAGTACATCAGTTGAATCAAGATTTTTCGTGAAGGACAGTTTTATGGAATTATGGAAATAGTGTTTGCTGTTGTTTTGCTCAGTTTCTTCCATTTCCTAATTAGCATAAATTAGCATCATGAAATATCCCTGAAAACAGCATTAAAGGCAAACAAAACACCAAAATGATGCATATATCAGATGAAAGACCAGTGTTCAGGAAAATAGTTTGAATTATTGTTTTAGAATTTTTGCCAACCGAATAAAATAGTTTTAGACATGAGATTTCATGGTGGCCTGTAGTGACCCAGCGTGTATCAGTGAAAAACACCACTAGTTCACCAATAACTTGAAATAGTTTGTTTCGAGATCCATTAGGTTATTGCATTCATAGATCTGTAGATATATTCCACTTAGAGTAATGCAGTCTAGCCATCCGTGTGTGTTAAATGGCAAAAACCTGTTGGTCCCAATATGATCAGGTGTGGGTTCAAACCTGACTCCAGACAGGAAACTTCAAGGTTTACCTGCTCTCACTTTCTGTGGGGCCTTAGTGACATACAGTTGGTCACATTCTTGTGTTTGTTTGAGAAGTCTAACAGTCAAAGACAGTGCATATCTGAATTTCACTTATGGGAAAGTTTGTCTGGCCAAAGGTTGATGGTTTTCTCCAGGCATATGTTTTCTTGCAACCTTAAAACTATGTCAGAATTCTTGTTGAAACAGTGTTGAACAACAAGTAAACAAGGGAATGAAAAATTCACCCATTGATTTGTACGTATGTGCAGGTTCCGAGGTGCCTGTGACTAATCGCCCCACGCCCAGGCGCACCACCCAGCTACCCTCAACCCAGATGCCCCTCACCCCCTGCCAGCAGCTCAGAGTCTCCAGTTCACGCTTCAAAGACAGCTATGTCCCACGTTGCACTAGAACAGGCGAGTTCGAAAAGACGCAATGCCGAGGAAATATCGAGTGCTGGTGTGTCAACCCAGAGGGCAAAATTATACAGGGCACAGAAAAAGAAGGGGATGTAAATATACACCGGCCAGACTGTGAAGGTGGTAAGTCAGAATTCTGATTCAGCGTCATAAATCGAAAGTTCAGTAGTTTCTGAATACTGTTGGAATGTGTGTGTGTCCGCCGGTAGCAGGGTATGGCCACGTGGCAGAGACAAGCCCGGAAATAAGCAGCAGGTCAGTGACAATGTCCTGCGGCCACATTGTATTTTGACAGGAGCCAACTGTGTAGCCATTTGCACATTCAATGCTCATTCAAGATGACGTGTCTTCTACCCATAAGACATGCAAGTTCATAGGTCACGCATGGGAATGTTTGTCACTTGCATGACAAAGGTACATGGTTTTTCCACAGGCACTTGAGTCTCTTCCATCCGGAATACTGCCAACCATGGTGTAAGGAAAGAAGTTTGAATATGGCATGCAACAACATTCTAATGTAAATTTATTTATTTATTTGATAGGTGTTTTACGCCGTACTCAAGAATATTTCACTTATACGACGGCGGCCAGCATTATGGTGGGTGGAAACCAGGCACAGCTTGGGGGAATCCGCAGGTTGCAGGCAGACCTTCTCACTTACGGCCGGAGACCTAATGTAAATAGATTTAATGTATAACCTGGTTATAGTTAGTTGATACTTGTGTTTTTCAGGATCAAACTTGACGCCGTGCGTGTACCTGCGTGTGAAAAGTGAATGGGAACACCTTCTGGGGGCCTTCTCCCCACGATGCACAGACACTGGGGAGTTTGAGAAAGTTCAGTGTCGGGATAATGAGTGTTGGTGCGCTGACCTCCACGGCCGAGAAATGTCAGGGACGCGCACCGTACACCCGAACAAACCCAACTGTGACCGTAAGTCTTTTGTCAGTGTCACATACAGCAGTCTGTGGGGCTTGGTGAGGTGACAGTACGTAATGAGGTTACAGTGTATGCTTGTAATCCAAGAGACATGAGTTCAATCCAGTGTTGGCTCAGCTGAAGATTTTAAAATTGATAATATTGCTGCTTTTCCTCAGTGGGTGGGGTGTCATAACGCATTCTCAGTGACGCAGTTGAGACTGAAAAGATACTGTGAGTCCTCCTGTAGGCTTGTTATGTTGGGTACCACCACTACAGTCTGAGTGATTGAATGAGAAACATCACCATGTCTTACGAGTGGTCTTTAAGTACTTGTCAGCCTCCTCTAGTATGAATAGGGCTATTCCTCAATTACATTAAACACTGAGCATGCTCAGTGCTAGTGTAAAAGAGATACTGAATAGTTATAAGGCCAGTTCTCGGTCATGAATTCACATAAGAAAAGCCCTGCCTGTGGAAAATTGTGGAAAAAGTTCTAAAATAGCGATAAATTTTCTCATCTCAGAAGTTCTTAATGTGCACCGGTATGTGCTAACATTAGTATTTTGGCTCATGTTCTTTACATGAGCAGTCATTGGATGATTTCTTTAATTTCTTGTCTTAATTAATCCAGCCTGATGGTGGAACATCTGAACTACGAAATTTCTTCAGATTTTGTCATTTTCTGTGGTAATGAGATGTCAGATTTACCCTAGTGCCTCAACCTTTTGGCGTATGAAAGAGCAACTTTCAGTGGACTTTATGCACACTTTTAATTTGATTTTGAAATAAAACTACATTGGTTGGATTGGCCAATTTCAATTTCACTAAAAGTATAATTTTACCAGTGTACACAGAATAATGCCGTAGAAGCGTGCTTGAATAAACACCTTGCAGACATGCGGAAAGATTGAAGAATTACAGTCAGGAAAAGACGTGAATTTTTGTTTTGAAATATCTCTGTGACAACCCGATGCAAGACTAAACTAACCTGCTTCACTCTAAAGCTTGTGGAAATTTTGTTTCTGTTTGTTTGACATTGGCCTGAAGTGGGACCTACAACCCAGATACATTATTTATTTTCCGTCATTGTGTGTTATGTACATGTGAGCATAAAAATGTTTTTTGTTTTAATTTCAGCAGTTACTGATGGACCAGCGATCGTTCCAGATTTCACTGTGACAAAGACAGTCAAGCCAAACGTAAGAGAAAAAGATTGCTTCCTTAACCATTGTAACGTATAACGTAAGCAGCTCTCCTTTTACCTGTTGATCAGCATCTGACCAGTGAGATCACAGGTTCAAGTCCAGCTGCAGAGAACCTGGCCAGTGGCAGTGGTTTACTCTGGGCACACGTCTTTCATTTGCACATAAGCCTAACCATTGTCACTTGACCTAAAACTCCACAGAGCTAAACAACAACCAGAATAATAAGTCACTGATGTAAATCTTTAGTAAGTAATGCTAAAAGTTAGAACATGAGATCAAAAAGAAATCCAAGTTTGTTTTTAACAAGTATCCAGCTTTATGGTTATGTTATACCTAGGATTGGGGGCTTTTTTTTTTTTTTTTTGAATTTTGTTGAGTTTTATTTTTTAAGTGAAGTAACCAGGGAGACTTTATCTTGCAGTTTGGAACCCCTGAAACAAAAGCCACCGAGCCAGGTAATGAAGTCGGTAGAAAAATACCAGGTAAGTACTAGCGACAGTTTGATAATTTCCTCTGGCAATTGTGTTCTGTTCGAGACAAAATCTTTGCTTGCTTTTTACAGGCCCATAAGCTGGGTGGGTGTGAGCAAGCGCACCTTTGCGTTTAAGGTGTTGTTGTCTTGCCATTATTATCATTCAGCCATTTTCAAGAGTTCCACCTGACCACCTGATCATGCTCTGTTAAATGTTCCATTTGTATTGGAGAGTGACCTCAAGGGAGGTAATTCTTTTTTGTGTGATTTAGAACATTGGCCAGTACATACTATACACAAAATAATCTAAAAGCAGCTATGAGGATTATCATCCAAATTACCCTCTCCAGTAGGGTTGTGTGGTAAGGGTGAAAAAGTGTTGGAATTCTAAATTCTTTTATACAAGAAACATTCATACATACATACATACATACATTTTATTTGTCCCTAGAAAAGCATTTTTGCAGGCAAATTGTTTAAGGCAAATAGAGTACGTCTTTTGATATAACTCACATCCTCTATTTCTCAGTTTTGCCACTTTTTTCTCTTTTGTCTCCAGATGATGATGACGATTCATATGAGAAAAAAGAAGAAGAAACAAATGAAGTTGGAAAAGAAGCAGAGAGTAAAGGAAATCAGGCTAACAAGCCAGTTACCATAATGGGACAGCCTGGAATACTGGCAGGTAAGTGTCAGAGGTTCAAATCCTACTACTGCCTCTCCATGATGGATTTTTAAAACTCAAGTTTTTGGTTTTCTGACTGACGAATGACAGTAAGGCAATATTGGACAGAACCACTGTCAGCATGGTAGACAATAATTCCATCAGTTGTCTGGAACTTGGGCAGTCGAATTACCCTTCTGTCACTAGTAGATTGTCAGGTATAGATCTAATACATACTCCTACCAGCAGCCTGCGGATGGTCGTGGGTTTCCTCCAGGCTCTGCCGGGTTGGTTCCCACCATAATGCTGGCCGCCGTCATATATCAAGTGAAATATATATCAGTATGGTGTAAAACTCCAATCAAATCAAATTGATTCAAATCTAACACATGCATGTACATGGGAAGCTGGATGTGACAGAACAGCTTCATTCAAGACACACAATAGCTGGCACGAGAGATGAGGGTTCAAATCTGGCCTTGGATAGTGAATTCCTAGACACTCACCTGCTATTGTTTGTGGGACGTTGGTGACCACAAGCAGACAAACGTGCTCACACGGTTTGTCTTCCACCGCTATCTGAAAGTTCATCAGTAATTGATGGGTGGTTTGAGAATGCGTTCAAGTTTTGGAGAGTAGACATTAAATTATTTGTGGAACCACAAACTGCTATAAAAGAATGGTGAATACATGTAAATGTGCATGTGTGTGATTCACAGATAGTTGGGCTGCATTTTTCTGGTAATGCTCGTTGTTTACAGGTATCATTGGAGGGTCAGTGGTTGGACTTCTGTGTACCATTTGACTGGTAATGTTCATTGTTTACAGGTATCATTGGAGGGGCAGTGGTTGGACTTCTGTGTGCCATTTTACTGGTAATGTTCGTTGTTTACAGGTATCATTGAAGTGGCAGTGGTTGGACTTCTGTGTACCATTTGACTGGTAATGTTCATTGTTTACAGGTATCATTGAAGTGGCAGTGGTTGGACTCCTGTGTGCCATTTTACTGGTAATGTTCATTGTTTACAGGTATCATTGGAGGGGCAGTGGTTGGACTTCTGTGTGCCATTTGACTGGTAATGTTTATTGTTTACAGGTATCATTGGAGGGGCAGTGGTTGGACTTCTGTGTGCCATTTTACTGGTAATGTTTATTGTTTACCGCATGAGGAAGAAGGACGAGGGAAGCTATGCACTAGATGAACCCACAAAAGCACGCGGAGCATACGCATACCAAAAGGCACCTGACCGCGAGTATTACGCATAGGGTCGCAAACAGACATTGAAGGCCTAATGCAATTGGCCTCGTGTCTGAAATGTTCTTGTCGTGAAGGAATGAATGAAAGGAGGTGCAGAAACAAAAGACTGTGCACGAATGCAAATATGAGGATTTCTGCTGCAAACAGACTTTATATAAGAGAACTATACTACACTTGTATGAAAGTTCTCAAAACAACATCAACCATATGTGAACTTGTCTTGTTTGCAGTACAGGTGTTTTAAGAGGTGGGTGGGTGGGGATAAGGGTGTGTGCATCCCTTAGGGAAGGGAATGGAGTGGGTTGGGGACTGTGGGGTGGGGGAGGGGAGGGGTAGTTCTTAAGGGAAAGGGTTAACAAGGTGTAAAGGCTGATGCCCAAGGGAACATGTCAACCACAACTACATGTAAGGTGATCTGATCGAAGGTTATTAACTGTATGTTTGTACGTCCATTACAAGAAAACCATCGATTGAGTAGGTCTTGTGAAAATTGTTGTGCAGGTTAAATGACTTTCCATTCTAATATTTTAGTTGTTGGGTGTGGTTGTCATGTCTAATTCCTGGGGAGTGACCTTTCCTAGGGCAGGGCTAATGCAGTTGGGGTTGGTTGAGAGGGGTGGGGGTGTAACAGTGTTACACGTATGTATTTTTTGTTTTTATTTGTTGATGATCACAAACGTAAACGTAATGACTTGCTGGGGTTTGGGTGGGTGGGTGGGTGGAGAGGGGAGATAACTCATTCAAAGACAAGACACTATTTCTTCATTACCTCATGTTGATGTCATGCCTCAGACGGAGTAAGTTTCAGCAGAAATCTTGGTTTGTTCATAAAAACAGAACCTGATGCCTAAGAGTGCTTTTAGTTTCCTCGTCCAGTTTGACACTCCAATTTTTTTATGATATGTTCATATCTTGGAAGCTTGATTTTGTGTCAGTTTTAAATTTATTATGCTTTAGCTACTTTTTACCTTCCAAATACAACAAAGTTTTTATGAGATTTTCAAAATTTTACTCTTTCTTTGCTATGCTGGAAAACTATAACTTCTTCTCAGAATGACTTCAGACGTTTTGAGGAATTGCAGTTGGCTTCATGAATTTGGCCCGCCAATCTATCATTTAGCGTCTTTTTAATTGGTGTTCTTTGCAACCTCTGGTGGAATTTAAACTAACGCCATAACTTGTACGCTAGTGGAATAACTGAGCATTCTATTTGTTTGTTAAAAAAATGAATTAGCCTTTTTTTTTTCTTCTTATTTTCTTTACATGAATTTGGTTTAATTGAATTTTTTTGTAATTGGACGGCCATGTTTTGAAGCATTTTAGGTGACTCTTCGACTGAATTTGCTGCCAATATTTTTTTTACATTTTGTGCAAGTTAAGTTGTATTTTGGGATTCGAGATTGGACGACAGAGGACATTTCTTTTGCTTGAAGCCCTCCGATTGTTCCATAAAAATATGTCAGGAGAATTTTGGCGTGTAAAAAGATAATGAAGTAATACTGTCCGCCTATAAACAGGAACTTTCTGTTCTTTGACACTGTCCAGTAAGTAAGAATTTGTAACTATAATGAAGGACTGAACTTAAAAACAAGTTGCACTTGTTTACAAACGGGGGAGTAAGCAGCTAGGCTGTAACCGGGGAGAGTCCGGATTTTTTGTGATGTATATAGCTTGTGAACTCCTGGGCATTTTGGCCCCAAAGTTGACCACCATGTTACCCTGAATATGTCTGTCCAGTGTCCAACACTGAGCTTTTTCCTTTTATATTTTCTTTTCTGTTTTGTGATGATGGATGAGAAAGTTTTTAATCCGGATTCTCATTTCTTCAGAAGTTCTTAGTTAAATAGAACCTGTTAAGTCTGTTTTCTTGAAAAGTTTTGATTCAAGTATGATGTCGTTGATCAGTGTTTTCAACTTTCATTCAATACACCGATCAGTTTGATAATCAAATTATTACATGTACATGTTACTTTTTTAATGTTGAAGCTAAGAAGCCGAAGTTTGTTTTTTTCCATCCATGAAAAAGGGTACAGAATAAATATTCTTGAAGTCGTAGCAGTCTCTTTTTTTTCTCGCCCTCTGTGCTTGTGACAGATGTAATTTCTTTAATTATGTTAAACTATATCTATGTATATTGTAGCACTATGCAGACTGTATAACAGAAAAAGAAAAAGCAGTGATGAGTCGGGTAGGGTTTCAGTTTCACTGTGATCAGCAACAGTGTTTCAAACATTTAAGGTTTAAAGAATTTGGGTCGCCAAGTAGTTCTTGTGGCAAACTGGGGCCTAGTGACACCAGAAATGGGGTTCTAGTTGACCCCAAAGCTTTAGGGTCTATAGGACTTCGGTCAAGTAACCCGAACAGACTTGGGTCTAGTGACAAGAATACCTGGATGTAGCAGACTCCAGTTTTAGGGTCCATACGCACAGGAACATCAGTGAGATATGACAAGGGCTTTATCCATCAATATCGGGTCTTTATGATTCGTAAGCTTGTCAGAATCTGTCGCCTGAAGGCTCATGATTGGGAAGCGGGGTGGGGGGTACTAGATGCCATTGTAAGAATATTGAGAAAAATACCATCAGACTCCTGCCAAATTTTATTGTAGCTTTAGAATGTTACTGATGCTAAGTCTTGGCTAAGACGATAAGCAGTTCTTCACAGAAAATGATAGCTCACAACCCAATGCAATGTTTATCATCAGTATAAATTATATTTAGTTCTTTGGATGCGTTGTTGTATGCTAGTTTTGCTGATTGAAATAGTAAAAGCTGAACAGGTGGTTCTCCACTATCTTTGGAGACATTTTAACAAATTCTTGTGGAGTGAAAAAATGTTTTTTCATAGAAAGAGGAAGATTGAAAAAGAAAAAAAAACGACTTTTATTTTAGAATGTACACAGTAATAATGTTCACCTCAAACAATTGTTATTTAAATCTGTGACTTTTTGGTTACCATATGTTTTTGCATCATTCAAGAGACACTGTTTTGTTTTCTGTTCGTGCCACCTGTGTTACGTGGGTCCCAAACAAGCTGTATGCTGCCTGATAGGGGATGTAACCTCTTCTTTTAATGACTCAAAGGTCAATTTACTTCTGTAATTATATTGTGAAGTCTTAGGAAAGTGTATTGTATTTAGTCATTATGAGAATACATGTGTGTAGATTATAATCCCCAGATACAAAACCTACGAATGTGAACAGGTACTTGGTGAGCCATGTGAAGGTACTTACAAGCGCAACATAAGGGGAGATCACTCTCGAGAGACAAAAAATGGATCAAGGGCAATAACTCTTGCATCCCACCTCACCAAGTGCCTCTTCACATTGAGAGGAACTCATTTCAATATCACTCCCATTATCACCATGATTTCTTTAGTAATTTGATGTACAGTGATTTGCATTAAAATATCTTCCATTTTTATTGAAGTCTTCATGTTTTTCTGCCTGGCTACTTATTTCTTGGGGGCCAATACAGGGATATGGAGAAAATTCATTTATTTACTCAAGAATATTTCACTTATGACAGCGGCCAGAGTAAAATGACATCCTTTGGGGCACAGTGGTTGGGGTAAATCAGTGCAATTTAATCCACGAGGTATATACAATAATAAATATTATTCCTGACTGAGGACATATTTTGTGGAACGTGCATTTATTTATTATTTATTTTGTAGGATTTGCAAGGCAAGTCAGTAAAAGTTATAGTTTATATCCCGCCTGTGTTAAAATGCAGTGGTTTACCCTATGGACACAGTGGGACATCAGTGATTGATTTATTTGATTGGGGGGCCGCCTTGGTTCAGTTGGTTAGCACGCTGGCGCAGCATAATGACCCACGAGCCTCTCACCAATGCGGCAGCTGTGGGTTCAAGTCCAGCTCGTGCTGGCTTCCTCTCCAGTCGAATGTGCGAAGGTCTGCCAGGAACCTGCAGATGGTCGTGGGTTTCCTCCGGGCTCTGCCTGGTTTCCACCCACCATAATGCTGGTTGCCATCGTATGAGTGAAATATTCCTGAGTACGGCGTAAAACACCAATCAAATAAATTATTTGATTGGTGTTTAATGCCGTACTCAAGAATATTTCCCTCATGGGACGACGGACAGCATTATGGTTGGAGGAAACCCACGACCATCCGCAGGTTGCTGAGAGACCTTCCCAGAGGAAGCCAGCATGAGCTGAACTTGAACTCACAGCAACCACATAGGTCAATGGGACATCAAAATGATGAATGGACATGATGATGTAACAGCAAAACTTGAACCCCCATGTTTAACTGACATGCTGTAATTCCTCCAGCGTTTTCAATGTAATACAATTTGATCTTAGTCGGGGGGATAATTTTATCTCGCTCATTCAGCTGTAACACCATTTGTCACTTTGGTGAGATTTGTGGGTTGTTTGATGAATCGGTTTAGAATCATTTGGAGAAAGACTTCACATTAAGAAGCAGGATTTCGCATTACATACACTAATTCCATTTGTTTCATTGCACGAGTGTTTCTCACCACTCGAGTACTTCACTTACATGTAGGTATTATTGTGGTCAGGTGTATGGGCGGAGACAACCGGACTAGTAGAGTTTGCAGGAATATGTTTTACAAAGCTCTTGGCGCAAGATTGAGGTTGAACCAGCATCAGGTGAAATTGAACACCGGCCCAAAAACAGTGCTGGTGTTGGCCCTTACCACAAGTGTGCGATACAGTTCATGTATCAACATGGTAAATCCTGCTTATCAGCGTGTAATTTCTTCTAACACATCAACATGGATCGTGAATTCAAGTCCAACTCATGTTGGCTTCCTCTCTGGAAATACGAAGGAAGGTTTTAGGAACCTCTGGATAGTTGTGTATTATTTATTTATTTGATTGGTGTTTAATGCCGTACTTAAGAACATTTCACTTATATGACGGTGGCCAGCATTATGGTGGGAAGAAATCAGGCAGAACCCGGGGGAAACCCACGACCACCCGCAGGTTGCTGGAAGACCTTCCCCATGTACAGCCGGAGAGGAAGCCAGCATGAGCTGGACTTGAACTCACAGCGTTGTGTATTACTATTCTTATACATGGCAAAATTTTCCCATCAAAAAATAAATCAACATGGATCAATCCAGTAACATGAGTGAGTGAGTGAGTGAGTGAGTGAGTGAGTGAGTGAGTGAGTGAGTGAGTGAGTGAGTGAGTGAGTGAGTGAGTGAGTGAATGAGTGAATGCCTGGGGTTTTAACGTCGCACTTAACAATTTTTCAGTCATGTTCGGCATTAAGGGGATAGTGCAACGACTGACTGACCCCCGTATCAGTATGATGGCTTGGGTAGGGCGGCTTACATGCCTTCGGTAGGTCATCTCAATGAAGCAGCACTTGATAAAAATAGCTGTATAGCTGATAAAAGAGCGGTGGAAATTTGTCCTGCAACAAGGAGGCACATTACACATACGTGCATCCTAAAGACTCCTTCGGAGTCACATGACTGAAAAATTGTTAAGTACAACGTTAAACCCAAAGCACTCACTCACTCACTTTAACTAATGAAATATGTACAGGTAAGGGAGATCACTCTGAGAGACATCTGGATCAAGGGCAACAACTCATGTAAAGCTTACGTTAAAGCTTCACATCAGTTTATTTACTCATTTCATAATACATATATCTCACAGTTACCTCTGGTTTGTTGATCAAGCCAATTAATACTTCCCAACAAAAATGACTGACAATTTTGATGGATCTGGGCTCTTTTTTTTTTTTTTTGTCCCAGTCGAAATAAATCCAAGGTGTTTTCTAATATAAATAGCCCACAAGTTGGAGTGGTGAGACAGTAACCTATCCTGTCACTCTTCATTTCTCCTTGTCAAAAGTCATCAATCCACCATCCAGCAAAGCTTTGTGACATCTGTGCACAGTCCTGGTACTTTAACTGTGAATGCAGCATCCAGCAAAGCTTTGTGACATCTGTACACAGTCCTGCCACTTTAACTGTAAATCCACCATCCAGCAAAGCTTTGTGACATCTGTACACAGTCCTGCCACTTTAACTGTAAATCCAGCATCCAGCAAACGTTTGTGACAGACGGTATACATTCCTGGTACTTTAGCTGTAAATCCAGCATCCAGCAAAGCTTTCTAACAGTCTGTATACAGTCCTGGTACTTTAACTGTAAATCCAGCATCCAGCAAAGCCTTCTAACAGTCTGTATACAGTCCTGGTACTTTAACTGTAAATCCAGCATCCAGTAAAGTTTTCTAACAGTCTGTACACAGTCCTGCCACTTTAACTGTAAATCCAGCATCCAGCAATGCTTTCTAACAGTCTGTATACAGTCCTGGTACTTTAACGGTGAATGCAGCAACCAGCAAAGCTTTCTAACAGTCTGTATACAGTCCTGCCACTTTAACTGTAAATCCAGCATCCAGCAAAGCTTTGTGACAGTCTATATTCAGTCCTGCCACTTTAACTGTAAATCCAGCATCCAGCAAAGCTTTCTAACAGTCTGTATATAGTCCTGGTACTTTAGCTGTGAATCCAGCATCCAGCAAAGCTTTGTGACAGTCTGTATACAGTCCTGGTACTTTAGCTGTAAATCCAGCATCCAGCAAAGCTTTCTAACAGTCTGTACACAGTCCTGGTACTTTAACTGTAAATCCAGCATCCAGCAAAGTTTTCTAACAGTATGTATACAGTCCTGGTACTTTAACTGTAAATCCAGCATCCAGCAAAGTTTTCTAACAGTCTGTATACAGTCCTGGTACTTTAACTGTGAATGCAGCATCCAGCAAAGCTTTCTAACAATCTGTACACAGTCCTGGTACTTTAACTGTGAATGCAGCAACCAGCAAAGTTTTCTAACAGTCTGTATACAGTCCTGGTACTTTAACTGTGAATGCAGCATCCAGCAAAGCTTTCTAATAGTCTGTATACAGTCCTGGTACTTTAGCTGTAAATCCAGCATCCAGCAAAGCCTTCTAACAGTCTGTACACAGTCCTGGTACTTTAACTGTGAATCCAGCATCCAGCAAAGCTTTCTAACAGTCTGTATACAGTCCTGGTACTTTTAACTGTGAATCCAGAATCCAGCAGAGGCTTGTGACAGTGCGTACACAGCCCTGATGTTTTAACTGTAAATCCAGTACCTAGCGAAGGTTTGTGACAGCCTGTATAGTAGCTGTTGAAACTTTAAGTGAAAGTCTTGCACAAGGCAACCATGTGATCAACTCCACATCGAACATCTCCAACCTCGGCTGGTACTGACACCTGGCGCAGAGAGGAAAGAAAAACATTACAATGTCTTTGTAACACCAGGTTATCACTGTGAAACATGTTCTCCAGCAATTTGCCCAAAAATATTACTTTGGTGATGAAAATGAAGTGGCTTTTTCCAGTAGGATATCATTCTACATGCCGAAAAAAACCTAAAAACACCTTTTTTAAGATGAATAAAACTCGCAAGCAGGATAAATGAGTAACTTAAAAATTTTCGGTCAACATTTATCTCTCAGATTGGCGACCACTAGCACGCTCAAGAATATTCATATTTCAACTGCAAAAGAAATTAGAGTATAATAGCTGTACTTTCCGATAATATTTCTTGGAGAAAAATATATATCTGATGATCAATTAATTTAAAGACTCAGATTATAAGATTTATTCCCTAGAAGTCATTGCTGGCTTACCCTTGTTACGTGAATGGCCTATGTAACAAGATAGGATGTGAAAAATCTGAATATTTGTTTATTTATTTATTTTATTGGTGTTTTACGCCGTACTAAAGAATATTTCACCCATATGACGGCGGCTAGCATTATGGTGGGAGGAAACCAGCCATATCCTGGGGAAAACCCCACCACTGTGATCCTGGGGAAAACCCATGACTGTGATCCCGGGGAAAACCCACGACTGGCACTGTGCCATGCTACTGCATTAAACTATCACGAGGTGTCAACAGCTACTTCAATGTCAAAACGACTGCATTTTAAAGATAAAATAATGACTGAGATCAAACCACACAGTTTTCCTTAACTGTTACAAATTCCAATGTATTTAAAACGATACTGTAAGTTTTGAAGAAAAATACAGGAACACAAAGTTTCTGCCCCTTCCATTGGAGGCATGATGCCAAAAATAATGGTGAAATTTCGAATGGTGTAACATGGTCTAACATAACTGACTTATCAGATGTTATCCCTGCCTGATTTACCATCACATAATAAATACTCTCATGTCACATCAGGAAAATTTTATGGAAACTACCGAAGGTTTTGTTGCTAAGGACTCTTCACAAATAGGGAGTCTAATAGTGTTATTCATCATAATTCCTTTTGAATCATGTTGTTAGCGCTGTTTCAAATGATTTTCATCATATTATCTTAATATTTCTACCCAGCATCTCTCTGAACTTCTAATTTAAAGCTACGAGGTACCGTGCCACGGAGGTTTTTCTGCGTAGTAAAGCAAAAATCATCTCCTACCTTAAAGGGGAAGAACTGGTCATTCCTTTGTCCCAATCCAAGATTACCTCCCCTGTTTTTACCCCAGGTGTAGAGGTCTCCAGAGGCTTCATATGAGAAAAACAAACAAAAATATTAAAAAGTATCGTTAAATGTCACACTGCATGTATCTCACATCTCTTGCATATCTTGAAGACATTCAAATACAACAACAATATGCAAGCCTTCAAAAGCAGAGCATGTGAATTTCACGGGGGAGGCAGTGCATACATATATCACAATAGGGGAGCTTTAAGTTTGAACTCTTTTGTCACTAAAGGTAAAGACAGTCCAGTTATATTATATGTGATTTGTCAAAAGCAATAGGCAAGTTTTGTATGACATTAATTTACCCATTATCTGTCTTGCCATTTTCCAGACACACAAACTTTCAACTCCTCACGTTTCATCTTTTTTGTTCTACCCTATACCAATGTGATCACATATAGGTGTCCGACCTTCCTGACAGGTCACATGATACAGTGGGACCCTGTTTTCACCTTGAGCAATAAACAATATTGAACTCAAAACTCCCCTCTTACATGTATCAAAGAAATAATTTATTTATTTATTTACTGGACTGGAGTTTATTGCCTTTCATGGACTCCAGAACTTCTCATGTACAGTCTATGATGGCTATGGTGTTGAGGAAACCAAACAGTTTCCTTGGAAAGCCACCACACTTCACCAGGTACCTGACAAACCTAATGACTCAAATTGTTATATTACTTTGAGATACAGGACTCAAATTGTTACATTATCTTGTGAGACAGGAATTGAATTGTTGTATTATCTTGTGACAGGACTCAAATTGTTATATTACCTTGAGAGACAGGACTCAAATTGTTATATTACCTTGAGAGACAGGACTCAAATTGTTATATTACCTTGAGAGACAGGACTCAAATTGTTATATTATCTTGAGATACAGGACTCAAATTGTTATATTATCTTGAGAGACAGGACTCAAATTGTTACATTACCTTGAGAGACAGGACTCAAATTGTTATATTACCTTGAGATACAGGACTCCAATTGTTATATTATCTTGCGAGACAGGACTCAAATTGTTATATTGCCTTGACAGACAGGACTCAAATTGTTTTATTATCTTGTGAGACAGGACTCAAACTGTTATGTTACCTTGAGAGACAGGACTCAAACTGTCACATTGTCTTGTGAGACAGGACTCAAATTGTTGTATTATCATGGGAGAGGTGACTCAAATTGTTGTATTACCTAGAGAAACAGTACTCAAAATGTCATATTATCTCAGAAGACATGACTCAAATAGTCATTATCTCGAGAGAGGTGACTCAAAGTGTCATATTATCTTGGGAGACATGACACAAATTGTCATATTATCTTGGGAGACGTGACACAAATTGTCATATTATCTTGCGAGACGTGACTCAAATTGTCATATTATCTTGGGAGACATGACTCAAATCATCATTATTATCATGAGAGATGTGACAAGACTATAAATGATCCACATTCTGTTATACTCACATGTTATGGCTGCGAAATATGACAGACCCGATCTCAGAATGGAGACTCTACTGTCCGTGTTGAAGTCATGTTTCCCAAACAGTGTGTCCGGAATTTGTGTTGGAGCAGAACTGGATTCTACCATCTGGCCCTTACCCAGAATTCCATATCCCCAAACAAACACACTGCCTTTGTCTGAAACAGTGAACAATTACCCATTCTTACACCTCACAAAGATTTTCTTCTGACGTATCAGATGAATTCCACAAATCATGATTACAAAGAATTAACAATTAGTTCATTAATGTTACATATCATTAGCCCACTAATTTTGCAATTTCGAGCAAATCAAATGAAATATTTGAGGGCGGATCATTTGCATTCGATGTATTAAATTCGTTATATATTTGGTTGTTTTTTAAATGCCACTCTCAAAAAGTTACCATACCCATGAAAGTGGTCAAGTTTATAAATGAATCTATTTATTTATTTATTTGATTGGCGTTTTACGTTGTACTTAAGAATATTTCACTTATAGACGATGATCAGTATTATGGTGGCAGAAAATCCATGCACCACCCGCAGGTTGCTGACAGACCTTCCCACATACAGCCCGAGAGGAAGCCAGCTTGAGCTGGAACTCACAGCGATCACTTTGATGAGAGGCACCTGGGTCATTATGCTGTGCTAGCACACTAACCACCTGGCCAAGGTAGGTGGGTGGGGTTGTGTGTGTGTGTGGGGGGTGGGAGCAGTCTATGGGTGAAAGAAACCAGAATGCAGTGTCCGGGTATAACCTCCGCTTTTTACCAGGTACCTGACAAACTTACTGACACTATGCCCTAGCTGAACCAACAAGGCTTGGATCCTTAGATCTTGCTGTCAGGATGCAGACTGAACAACCCATTAGCATTATCTAAGAACATCTTAATTGTCCAATCACTGTCCAATCCGAAACAATTTCAAATTTCTTAACATAAATTTCCTCCCAACTTTATAAACATTCTAAAAAGTTATGCAAGAAAGTGTTATTTAAAACACAAGGGTCAGTATAAATAGAAGACAAAGAATAATTACCATTGAGCACACCACAGATGGAACCCCCTGATGCTACCATGGATACCCTGCCAAGGCCTCTCATTGGCAGGTGCTTAGCAACAGCCACCTGTGTATCCTGGGATACCATAGACAACTGATTGTATTCTGAGTTACCCCATCCAAACACGTCACCATTTTCTGAAATTTCAAACACAGCCATGAGAACAAGGTGTGATGAAATAAAAAAAAAAATGTAGTTGTACGTGGCAAGATCTGATAGCAAATTGCGGATGGTCGGTTTTCTCTCGCCATAATGCCGGTCACCATCATATAAGTGAAACATTCTTGAGTAAAGCATAAAATCAAATAAATAAATAAATAAATTAGTTAATTAATTAATAAGTCATGTAGTCAGTTGCATTATACTGACCGCATTACCTTATGTAACAAGTAGGGCAGAGTTATCAACCATGGAAACATCAGCTTTTGATGTCTGCTCCATTATCAATTCGTAAAAATCACGCTGGCAATAAATATAAATATAATAAATGTTTTCCTGTTTTTTGATGTTAACAAGAAAAGCGTAGGATGTCTTGTAGATCACTGACATATACCTGACAATGCCAGTACACAGTCTCCTGCACATGACACCTGCACGATTGTCTCCCCTTGAATGTCTCCTTGCACCAGTTGTGGAACACCGACACAGTCAAAATGTCCTGCTCCTGAAAGTACAACAACAGTTCAACATCGTTAATGTCAAACACAATATCCTACCTGTCTGACACAATATCATCCTGGTCGCACATGGGGAGGTCTCCCAAAAATCTGCAGATGGTCGTGGTTTCCTCCCACCATAATGCTGGCCGTCATAGAATAAGTGGAATATTCTTGAGTACAATGTCAAACTCTAATCAAACAAATAAATCGATACTTATCACTCAAGTACCTGTCTGTCTAACTCATTACCCTACCTGTCTATCTTACTTGTTATCTTACAAGTACCTGTCTGTCTAATACATTATCCTACCTGTCTATCTCACTTGTTATCATACAAGTACCTGTCTGTCTAATACATTATCCTACCTGTCTATCTCACTTGTTATCATACAAGTACCTGTCTGTCTAATACATTATCCTACCTGTCTATCTCACTTGTTATCATACAAGTACCTGTCTGTCTAATACATTATCCTACCTGTCTATCTCACTTGTTATCATACAAGTACCTGTCTGTCTAATACATTATCCTACCTGTCTATCTTACTTGTTATCATACAAGTACCTGTCCGTCTAACTCATTATCCTACTTGCCTATCTTACTTGTTATCATACAAGCACCTGTCTGCCTAACTCATTATCCTACCTGTCTATCTTACTTGTTATCATACAAGTACCTGTCTGTCTAACTCATTATCTTACCTGTCTATATTATTTGTTATCATGCAAGTACCTGTCTGTCTAAATCATTATCTTACCTGTCTATCTTACTTGTTATCATACAACTACCTGCCTGTCTAACTCATTATCCTACTTGCCTATCTTATTTGTTATCATACAAGTACCTGTCTGTCTAACCCATTATCCTACCTGTCTATCTTATTTGTTATCATACAAGCACCTGTCTGCCTAACTCATTATCTTACCTGCCTATCTTATTTGTTATCATACAAGCACCTGTCTGTCTAACTCATTACCCTACCTGTCTATCTTACTTGTTATCATACAAGTACCTGTCTGCCTAACTCATCATCCTACCTGTCTATCTTACTTGTTATCATACAAGTACCTGTCTGTCTAACTCATTATCTTACCTGCCTATCTTATTTGTTATCATACAACTACCTGCCTGTCTAACTCATTATCCTACCTGCCTATCTGATTTGTTATCATACCAGTACCTGTCTGTCCATCAGCCCCAAGTCCACAGCTGTACAACTGCCCGGTTTCAGTCAGGAAGAAGCTGTGATCAGGGCCACAAATCACCTGCAACAGAAATTAATTAATGGTTACTCCGTTGACCAATTGCGAAGAATGTCTCTAACTTAAAGAATCCGACACAAACCACTGAGCCATGCACTGTAAATACACCATGGCCGTATGAGAAATGTTTTAGATATTCTGGGTTGACACTGCGGAACTGACTCATGTTAAAAAATAACAGAAGGCCAACGTTTTGAAAAAAAAAAATGGAAATGTTAATTATGTAAAAATATGCCTCTGCTGATTAAATCTGCCAGCAGAGCCGTTAAAAAAGTTCCGCATGCAAAACCAACAAAGAAAAGCTCATGACATTGGCGAGTTCTGACTGGCATTTTTCTGTATGACTTGCGCACAAAACTGTTCTTCTACCATGCAAAGTTCTCCTTGCAAGACAGCTCATCACACGTCAAGTGAATAGAAATAATGGGCGTTAATTGTTGTTGCATGAGAATTTTTTTGAAACTTTACGGCACTTTCCGCTAAATGGCAGGCACAGTGAGATACCACCAGGTAGGTTTTTGGAGACTGGCTGCAGCACCATAAGCACTCACCTGACTGATGTTGTCGGGTAACTCTGCGATGCAGTGGATCAGCGGGTTACCCCTGCAGGTAAAAATACCAATACTTTAATATTTAACAGTAAGGCCCATGTGTATATATTCTGTCTTATCAGGCTGATTTGCTTGTTGTTTGCTCCTTTTCTGTTTGATCGTGTGAATAATATCACACAGTCAAGGCAGTTCGAATATTTCTGCTGGCTTCAGTAAATTTTTTACCTTTGTACGTTTATCATTTTACTTGTTTGTTGCTTGCCATCCACTTCGCATTAACTTTTTTTGTTTTTCCTCTTTTTTCCCTTGTTACCATGATCATGACCATGCAGAGCCATTGTTACCATGACAACCATACCTGTACTGCTCTGATTCAAGGATATCTCACCCAAATTGACCATAGCCACTGTCACCATGACAACCATACTTGTACTGCTCTGATTCAATGATAACTCACCCAAATTGACCATAGCAACTGTTACCATGACAACCAGGCCTGTACTGCTCTGATTCAAGGATATCTCACCCAAATTGACCATAGCTACTGTTACCATGACAACCAAGCCTGTACTGCTCTGATCCAATGATAACTCAACCAAATAGACTATAGTCCTTGTTACCATGACAACCAGACCTGTACTGCTCTGATTCAATTATGGATTGCCCACACTGACAATAGCCATTGTTACCATGACAACCACACCTGTACTGCTCTGATTCAATGATAACTCACCCAAATAGACTATAGTCCTTATTACCACGACAACCAGGTCTGTACTGCTCTGATTCAATGATAACTCACCCAAATAGACTATAGTCCTTGTTACCATGACAACCGTACCTGTACTGCTCTGATTCAATGATAACTCACCCAAATAGACTGTAATCCTTGTTACCATGACAACCATACCTGTACTGCTCTGATTCAATGATAACTCACCCAAATAGGACTATAGTCCTTGTTACCATGACAACCATACCTGTACTGCTCTGATTCAATGATTTTCTGCCCACAATGACCATAGTCATTGTTACCATGACAACCAGGCCTGTACTGCTCTGATTCAATGACAACTCACCCAAATAGACTATAGTCCTTATGACAACCGTACCTGTACTGCTCTGATTCAATGATGGACCGCCCACAATGACCATAGTCATTGTTACCATGACAACCAGGCCTGTACTGCTCTGATTCAATGACAACTCACCCGAATAGACTACAGTCATTGTTACCATGACAACCGTACCTGTACTGCTCTGATTCAATGATGGATCTCTCACACTGACCATAGCCATTGTTACCATGACAACCAGGCCTGTACTGCTCTGATTCAATGACAATTCACCCAAATAGACCATAGTCCTTATTACCATGACAACCGTACCTGTACTGCTCTGATTCAATGATGGATCTCCCACACTGACCATAGCCATTGTTACCCATACTGAAGACTGGAAAGAAAAAGATATGGAAAAATAACACCAGTACAAAAATAATTAATAAAAACTAGTTTAAAAAAATATAACCATAAGTAACATGTTAAATTATGATATTCATCCAGTCTACAATAACCCAAATTCTCTGTGTAATCTCTCTATATGGTGTAAAGTAAATAATTCATTTTTTAAAATCACATGTTTAATTTTGAGAAATTTTTTCAATACAAAGACAACTTGAGGAAGAGGTTAACTGATAACTAGTTATTTTCACAAATTGGGGTAATTTTGCACATCTTGCTTCTTTTCAGGATGTCAGGAAAAATAAGCACATGTAAACGTGAAGTAGTTCTGACACCAACTCTGATCTGAGGACTGATCTAATTTTTTTTTTTTGATTGGTGTTTTACGCCGTACTCAAGAATATTTCACTTATACGACGGCGGCCAGCATTATGGTGGGTGGAAACCGGGCAGAGCCTGGGGGAAACCCACGACCATCCGCAGGTTGCTGACAGACCTTCTCACGTACGGCCGCCAGCATGAGCTGGACTTGAACTCATAGCGACCGCATTGGTGACTGATCTGAACTACAGCTAAAATTGTCTCTTCAAGGTCTAATGTAAAACAAGATGTTCAGAGAATGATGGTGGCTCGACTGAGCAGTTCATAAAACTGCATAATGTTCAAGTCATGTGATACGCTCAAATATGACCTCTAAACCAAAATAAAGTAGAATCATCAAGATTAATATCTGTGCATGAGAGTATCAAATTAAATAATGTTACCATCTTGCCATCAAATCAACAAGAAAGGCCAAAATTATTATGCTGTTACAACCATGACTGTCTATTACACGCATGAGGATTGCAGAGCAGTGATTTCTTATGTTCTGGAGTTGTAATTTATTGAGCAGTCATGGGGAGTTCGTGCACAAATTTACCGCGGATGACTCTGATATGCAAATTGCAAACTACATTTGGCAATCCATGTACTATGGGTGGCGACTGCAGCCCTGAGAATGGCTGAGGAAATGTTGAGCTACAGCTGTAGGAGGTAAAAAAACATCCTGGTCTTTCAGATGCAAATTGCTACCATGGGTGGCCACTCCAATCCTATGATTGGCCAAAAACTTTATTTATTTATTTTATTTATTTGATAGGTGTTTTAGGCCGTACTCAAGAATATTTCGCTTGTACAACAGCTGCCAGCATTACGGTGGGAGGAAACTGGGCAGAACCCGGCGGAAACCCACAACCATCCACAGGTTGCTGTCAGGCCTTCCCATGTACAGCTGGAGAGGAAGCCAGCATGAGCTGGACTTGAACTCACAGCGACAAGATTGGTCCAAAAACTTTAACCAAACTGGACACCGACACAGCCATGTACAAAAACAGATGGGGACAGAGAGAAGATAGATTTCATTTTTTTTTATTTTTTGTTACCTCCTTCCTTGTCCGTCAAAATTAGCGTGTGTGCTCGACCGCAAGCCACGTGCTTCACTCTGGTGGTGTCTGGAGCGACGGCGGCCAGCATTATGGTGGGTGGAAACCGGGCCGAGCCTGGGGGAAACCCACGACCATCCGCAGGTTGCTGACAGACCTTCTCACGTACGGCCGCCAGCATGAGCTGGACTTGAACTCATAGCGACCGCATTGGTGACTGATCTGAACTACAGCTAAAATTGTCTCTTCAAGGTCTAATGTAAAACAAGATGTTCAGAGAATGATGGTGGCTCGCCTGAGCAGTTCATAAAACTGCATAATGTTCAAGTCATGTGATACACTCGAATATAACCTCTAAACCAAAATAAAGTAGAATCATCAAGATTAATATCTGTGCATGAGAGTATCAAATTAGATAATGTTACCATCTTGCCATCAAATCAACAAGAAAGGCCCAAATTATTATGCTGTTACAACCATGACTGTCTATTACATGCACGAGGATTGCAGAGCAGTGATTTCTTATGTTATGGAGTTGTAATTTATTGAGCAGTCATGGGAGTTCGTGCACAAATTTACCGCGGATGTCTTTGATATGCAAATTGCAAACTACATTTGGCAATCCATGTACTATGGGTGGCGACTGCAGTCCTGTGAATGGCCAAGGAAATTTTGAGCTACAGCTGTAGGAGGTAAAAAAACATCCTGGTCTTTCATATGCAAACTGCTACCATGGGTGGCCACTCCAATCCTATGATTGGCCAAAAACTTCATTTATTTATTTTATTTATTTGACAGGTGTTTTACGCCGTACTCAAGAATATTTCACTTGTACAACAGCGGCCAGCATTACGGTGGGATGAAACTGGGCAGAACCCGGCGGAAACCCACAACCATCCGCAGGTTGCTGTCAGACCTTCCCATGTACAGCTGGAGAGGAAGCCAGCATGAGCTGGACTTGAACTCACAGCGACAAGATTGGTCCAAAAACTTTAACCACACTGGACACCGACACAGCCATGTACAAAAACAGATGGGGACAGAGAGATGATAGACTTAATTTTTTTTTACTTTTTGTTACCTCCTTCCTTGTCCGTCAAAATTAGCGTGTGTGCTCGACCGCAAGCCACGTGCTTCACTCTGGTGGTGTCTGGAGCCTTCAAAGGAAGGTCAATCCGCACTGGTTCAATGATGTATTCTAAAAGCCTACCTGTAAAAGTAAAGATGGTCCCTATTGTCAGGTCATTAGCGTTTTTGTTCCTTGGTCTGAGTCAAAGTTCTTAACACTTTCTCACAGCCCATAACCCCTGGAATAGTACATTTGCTGCATGATTTATGTGTATGGTCTTAAAAGTAAACATGTATTTATTTATTTATTTATTTATTGATTTGATTGGTGTTTTACACCGTACTCAAGAATATTTCACTTAGACAACGGCAGCCAGCAATATGGTTGGAAGAAACCGAGCAGAGCCTGGGGGAAACCCACGACCATCCACAGTTTGCTGGATGAGTCAACTTACCCATTTATTTAACTTTAACAACAGCAGTGAGCATTGTGGTGGGACAAACAACCACACTGGCGAGAGGGGCTGGAGTCATCTGTGTTGCGCTAGCATGCTAACCACTTAGCCACGGAGGCCCCCATAGCAGCTTTTCTGATTTTCCGGATTGAGGACCTTTACAAACCTGTGTTTCTGGGGTACTCATGGACTCCCAGCTGAGATTCTGTGTTAATCCCTGTACCGTACACACCCCATTTTCTGTTCTTGGTCATAAAAACACTGAAACCATATCCACAAGCTGCATCTTCAACCTGGAAAATTCAAGACAAAATTGGGGAGTTATGCTTTATCACATTAGCGCCCTTGAAAGCAGAAGGTGTTAATCGGAGACTCGAGGATGAGCAATACACAAGACGCAAATTGCAGCACAACACATTGTTTTCTTCTGTGACCTCCCAGTGCATGTGTACCTCGTGTTTTATGAGCACAAGTACACAGATAAGAGTGACATAATAAAGGAGAACAAAGAACAAAAGTGTTCTTAGCTTTGGACCATTTTATTACAGGTGAAAAGGAACTCAACGAGTTCCACATTACATGGTTACATGAATTCTCAATCAATATGTTGAATGGTGAACTGTGAGTGTTGACCTGTAAGAAAGTTGAGAAAATCCCGTTTGAATTACGCGATCATCCATGGTGAAACACCGATTTAGGCTTAGGAGACAAGGAAGAATTGTATGACCATGCGTTATTTACAGAACAAGATTTAGCAAAACAAAACTAAGGGTGCCATCAAAAATTTTATTTTTAAATTTTATGAGGTACATATTGCCATATTCCAAGATTAGTGTAAAAACCACATCTGAATGTGGCAAAGCGCGCACAGCTTATCGCCCCCAGAAAACTTATTTCTTACATCAAAATAAACCTCATGCTATTTGTACAAAATTCCTTGTTTGGTCGTAATCTGATTCTATAAAAAAAAATTAGTGTGGGTCAGTAATGACCTTTTATCTGGCTGGTGAAAAAGATAAAGGATTTAAAAGAAATTAAAATGCAGAGGAAAATTATGTTTAATCAAAACCCCAACAAAAAAATCTGGAGTGCATAATTGTTGTTGTGGAGGCTCGGTTAGGTTACGACCAACAAACGTATTTTGGACTAGCATAACCTTACCTTTGTATGTTTTCCATCCCAGAATGTCTGAAGAGCTGGTCGCGGCTGATATCTCAACATTCTCTGACCTTTAGCCTCTGGCCGCAGATAACTTCTTATTCCTGAAGAAAGGAGGTCAAGAAAATTACACTTATGCAAGGTTAGTCAGCATTACAGCGGGAGGAACCCAAAAAAACATGACTGGACAGCCAGGGAGATATCCATTAACAGTGAAAGATTGTTGACAGACCTTCCCATGTTTGAAGAGTCCAGCTCTGGACTTTGAACGCGCGGTGCTGGGGGTCCCTGAGACATTGTTCTGCACCAGCGCGCTAACCACTTCACTTCAGAGATCCCAAACTTTGTATAACAGCTTGTTTCATATCATGGTTGTCATATTTGTCCCTAAACAATAGCACTGAACTGACAGCTACCATGGCAGCCAGTCCCCACACGTACATGCTGTGTGACATCGACATGGCTGCCAGTCCCCACATGTACACACACTGTGTGAGCTTACCTAGAGCCCCCATGGCAGCCAGTCCCCACATGTACACACGCTGTGTGAGCTTACCTAGAGCCCCCATGATAGCCTGTCCCCACATGTACACACTCTGTGTGAGCTTACCTAGAGCCCACATGATAGCCAGTCCCCACACGTACACACCCTGTGTGAGCTTACCTAGAGCCCACATGGAAGCCAGTCCCCACACGTGCACACCCTGTGTGAGCTTACCTAGAGCCCACATGGAAGCCAGTCCCCACATGTACACACCCTGTGTGAGCTTACCTAGAGCCCACATGGCAGCCAGTCCCCACACGTACACACCCTGTGTGAGCTTACCTAGAGCCCCAGTGGCATCCAGTCCCCGCATGCATCACCCTGTGTAAGCTTACCTACAGCCCCAGTGGCTGCCAGTCCCCACACGCACACAAGCTGTGTGAGCTTACCTAGAGACCCCACGGCAGCCAGTCCCCGCATGCATCACCCTGTGTAAGCTTACCTACAGCCCCAGTGGCTGCCAGTCCCCACACGCACACAAGCTGTGTGAGCTTACCTAGAGACCCCATGGCAGCCAGTCCCCACAGGTACATACCCTGTGTGAGCTTGCCTAAAGTCGCACTGGTAGCCTATCCTCATAATAAACACCCTATGTGAGCTTACCTAAAGCCCCAGTGGCTGCCAGACCCCACACGTATACACGCTGTGTCTGGTGAGCCGTGTCACCAGCATACTGAATCACACGATCCTTAATGGCTTCTCTCTTCAGCACCCGCTTCCTCCAGGAACTGCCCAGCCTAACAGGGACATACTGCTGACGTAAACACTGAAGACATTGGACACACACTATGGCTTGTCCAGAATTCCCTCTCATCGTGAATAAAACTCTGAAGATTTTTCTGGCTGCCTAAGAGAAAATTTGCCGAGTATATATAGTTTAAAAAAAAAAGACAATGACAAGTAAATAAATACATGTAGATGGTTTCCTTCCACCATAATGCTGGTCGCTGTAGTATAAGTGAAATGTTCTTGAGTACAGCATAAATCATCAATCAAATAATACATAAATAAATAAATAAATATTCAGTTTTGTGAATTCGTGACTGACCTGCCATTACTAAATGGAATTATTGTGAGTTATTGCTGCAAGGTCAGCAGTTCACCGAGTAATCCAGAACAAAGTGGGTGAATGAGGATTGCTCTCTTTACGTATGTATGCTTGGGTTTTAACATCATACTTAACAGTTTTTCAGTCGATGACAAGGAGTCATTAGATGTGTGTACATATACTGTGTCTACCCTACTGTGGCAGGGGGGAGTCCATGCCCTCAAAGTGCTGCTGCCACTGAAGCATCATACTGAAGACACCAGACGTGATACCCCACCCAGTCACATTATACTGACACCGAGCCAGCCAGTTGTGTTTTCCTTGTTCTAACCTCTCAGGGATGAGCGCCAAAAGAGACAGCAACAAGCACAATTTATGAAAGTCTTTAGTATGACCTCACTCAGATTTGATCCATGGTCTCTTTGACTTTGAGACCGATGCTGTGAACATTATGCCACTCAAGTGGTCCAAAGGTCTGTAAATAGTTTACTATATCAGAGCAGCCTGACAGGGCTAGATACTGTGTATCTGTAACCACATGCTGTTATTGGACTGGGTCTGTTACAGATGTTGGCTCGCCTCCTTATAATTACTCTGAGTCTGGTTCTGCTAGCCAAGTAAAACATTACTTGTGATAACTTCTTTATTCGCTTCAATACTTGTGATAAATCTGGTGTGCACACAACTCTCAACATACCAGTAGTCCAGTATTCCAAAAGTCTTGTCACACCATCATTCCTGCCATAGACATTTTGATGTCCATCCATAACGCATCATTCTGACAACATGTGCGACATAGTTGCACACTGCATCGATAACAAAAACTTCAACACCTCTATGATAAAAATGACAGTCTATTAAGCAACACCTTGAGCTTCAAGTCACACCCTGTATACCTGGCACACTCAAGCAGGTACATGTATGTTGAGGAATATTTGCACACCAGATTCACCTCAAGTAAAGACATTATTCAGGCAGGGTTGAACCTGACAGACTTGGTTAGGGGGCTCATGCCAGCTAAACCCCAATAAAATATAGCATGTCAGTTCTAGAATAGAAGAAGCATAGTACAAAGCCAAAACTACCTCAGCCCCAGGTGGCTACAGTAATGTCCTTACCCCCCGAATGGAATATACCTGGGATGCTGCGTGTGAATTCGAGCTGAGAAGTAAGAACTGAAGTTGACACACTGCCACTGTTTCAAAAGAACTTATCTGACATGGCGTGAATCAGTGTATGGGTTACCATTGATCGCATCTGTGGCGGGGATACTCTGCCAGGTCAGTATAAATTGACGAGTTAAAGCAGCCACCTTGGGCAAGGGCTACCCATTTGTCATGAAATTAAGGTTTACTTCACAGTTCACAATTAGACGCTCATTTCTCTAATGGTTCAGCATCTCATGCCACTCAATCTGACTCCGGGATTGAAGTAAGCTAAAAGATTCACTCAGGAATTTAACAACATTCAACAACAACAACAGTTGCACGTGATGTACACGACTTTCAATACAAGTGATGTTGTATGTTTTAGTCTGACTGCATTGCTTTAATCTAAGTAATCGACAGCATCAACTTACTCTTAAACAAAATTAACACAATGACAAATCGACCCAACGCTGTAAATGCTTTTCACACACTGAAAGACGTGTCATCTTTCCAAAACTTATGTCACCGACAGGGCGCCGCCATCTTGTTTATCGAGGCTGATGGGATTTTTCGGAATTTAAGAGAAAGTGGACACGGACTGTACACCTCAATGGCATTTATCCTATAAAATATTTGTCAATGTGCTCAGTAAAGCAAACCTCCATGTATTGTAGGATGTTGCCTTGTGGTGTTTCTTTTGCATTTCAATGTACACATGCAGGACATGGGCTTACACATTTTAAAAAAAGAAAAAAATCATTTTAGTATGAATTTAAGCCAAATTACAAATTACGGTTTATTTGTTGAGGTTTATTGTGACTTTCAGCATTGTTTTGGTCATATCACAAAGTTGTCTCCTTGTGGTAGGCCGCGGAACCAATGCAAACATACCTAATGTGCTGCCTCACTGGGACACCATTCCGAAGACACTAGACACAATGCCCCCACCCGGCCGCCATTCACACCATACTGACACTGGGTGGCCCTTTTCCTTTATGCTGAGTGTCAACAGAGGTAGAGCCAAAGTTTGGTAGACTGATGCGGGATTGAACTCCAGATTCCCCCTTTCTAATTTAGTTTTCATCACTTTACTTACCGTACCCTAATTCCTCAACCATTTTGCATATGAAAGAGCAACTTTCAGAGCAATTTATGCACATATTTACTTTGATTTTAGAGACAAAACTAACTGGGGTAGATTGGCCAATTTCAGGGCTTTACAAAAGTATGGTTTGATCAGTCTACACAGAATAATGCCTTCAGAGTGTGCTTGAATAAACACCTTGCAAACATGTGAAAAGGCTGAAGCAACCCAGCTAATAAATTAGATAAAGTTATATAATTCAGAAGAAAAAAGAATTGAGAGATTGCTGTAATCCCGTTTAGATACAGAACTACACAGCTCAACTAGGACCTACATGGCCCAACTAGGGCCTACACGGCTCAACTAGGGCCTACACGGCTCAACTAGGACCTACACAGCCCAACTAGAGCTACATGGCCCAACTAGGGCCTACACGGCCCAACTAGGACCTACACACCCCAACTAGGGCTACATGGCCCAACTAGAGCCTACACGGCTCAACCAGGACCTTCACGGCCCAACTATGACCTACACAGCCCAACTAAGGCTACAAGGCTCCACTAGGGCCTACACGGCTCAACTAAGACCTACACGGCTCAACTAGGACCTACACAGCCCAACTAGGGCTACATGGCCCAACTACGGCCTAAACGGCCCAACTAGGACCTACACGGCCCAACTAGTACCTACACAGCCCGACTAGGACTACATGGCCCAACTAGTACCTACACAGCCCAACTAGGGCTACATGGCTCAACTAGGGACTACACGGCTCAACTAGGACCTACACGGCCCAACTAGGACCTACACAGCCCTACTAGGGCTACATGGCCCAACTAGGGCCTACACGGCTCAACTAGGACCTACACAGCCCAACTAGGGCCTACACGGCCTAACTAGGGCCAACACGGCACAACTGGGACATACACGGCTCAACTAGGGCCTACAAGGCCCAATTGGGACATACACAGCCCAACTAGGACCTACACGGCCCAACTAGGGCCAACATTCAACATTTTATTAAAAAATTGTGTTTTAACTTAACATCTGTTCAATGGCATTTAGAGCATGCTGAATGTTACAAACAAAAAAAATTTTATGAAAACGTAGACTAAAATTACCTACAGTGAACCAGTCATCTTTTTTCCTCTCCCACGCGAAGAACTTTTAAGAAATATTTCCTTCAACATTTGACCTATCTGGGGCTGGTAGCAACAGTTCATTTCCTGTCATACTGGGACTGTATTTACTTTCTGGTATGAGGGTGATGTTCAAATCCATGTGAAAATAGTATCAATGTGTTTCATGTGATTTGAGAACTTCGATTAATGTGTACACAGAAGACAAATACTTTTGTTTTAAAAAAAACAGTATCCCCGCCAAAAGTAGCTAAAGCTTGAATTATGTTTAATGGAAACAGCGAGTGGTTACACACAGAAATGCCAGTTAAACTTTTGTCTGTTACGGGCTTCAAGGTACAGCATGCTGCGGGGTATTATGCACCCACAGCGGCCTAGAGGCGAGGTGTGAACTGTAGCCTAGTGGCCGTTGTGCACAGCGGCTCCCTACAGTTCATTACACACCCTGCTGTTTCAAACAAGCAAGTAACTGAACAACTTCTATGTTCTGAAAGTGAAAATCTGGGCTTCTTTCCTTTTTCATTTGGCATTTTGACGGGATATAAGCCTGGTCCAACTACCTTTTATTTTAGTAGGTCACTGAACCAGCAAATCTCCTACGATCAAGTCCTCCATAATCAAAGGGTGTTCAAAGGATGAGATCTGAGATAAGTATAGCTATTGTCTCCTGTGGTCTGTGTTGTACACAGAGAAGCCTCACATGCCGACAGAGAATGTACTGCCATGACGTCACAGGGTCAACAGTGGCTCGATTGTAGTGGAGCAGATTTTCAGATTCTACCATTTTTCTTCCGTTTTTGACGTTCTAAACGATCGAAATGGATTCAGGGAACATAAACGCATGTATATGCAGTTTGGAAGGTCAGTGCTGGGGGTTCTTCTTTAACCTTCAGTTACCCTAATTCTTAAAATTTTTGCGACCCCTGGTGTGCTTTTTATACCCAATATACATGTAATCGTAGCAAGAATATTTATTTGGGAGGGGGGGGGGTTCACATGGTTAGCCCATCTACTGAACAACATAGTCATATCTTTACGGAGGAATGTTACTATTTGCTTTCAGCACTACTAATATCTGTCCTAGAAATTACAAGAATTAGGGTAAATAAATAAATAAATAGCATCTTACATCATATAGGTACAGATGTCATTTAGAAAGTGGATTAAGTAACAGTATCATTGTTAATAGTTTCTAACACTTTCTAAATGACATCTGTACCTATCTGATATATTCACCTAAGAGAGTGACGTCATTTGATATCATCAGAGGGGTAATGCAAGTTCCCTGTGAAGTCTCCCGGTCAACTGCCTTCCATTTCTGTGGAAGGCCTGTTGGTCGAGTGGTGCTGGCGATTTGGTGCCTGACTCTGAGGTCGCTGGTTCAAAACCCGCAGTGGTATCGGCCGAATTTCAGCACTAGAATCTGTGCTATATTCAGGAAGTGTAATCTCTATAAACAATAACACTGTACCTTACATCATCACAATTCAAGACAGGAAATAAAATAAAAACAAAGATCGGATGTAAAAACAAGTGCATGAACCTTTAATCAATAAAATAAAAGGTTTTGATTTCTCTGAACCTATAATCACATATGATATCTGATAAAATGTAAGGAATCAACTCCATCATACCACCATTCACATTAGATGATCCATGAAACAAAATACAGAAAATTAATGCTTGCCTCTCTCTATCTAACAAATTCTGTCTTTAAAGTTTATTTATAAATCGTAATGGTGATATTTTGATTTCTGTCATGTCTTCTGGATACTATAAAAATTTCAAGAAGTTTGATTTTTGGTAGGCCAGTAACATTTATGGATATTTCACACCTCTGCAAAATGCCATGCCGTAAAATATTAAATTTTCGTTGCAAACAAAGAATTAACGGTGTTGAAGCGGAACACAATATCATACAGAAGTCCCTGAAATTTTCACAAACCCATTGCCAAAGAAAGAAAAAAAAACAAAAAAACAAAACAAAACATTTATAGCATTTTACCCAGCTTGTAACTATTTAATAATGATGAAAATAAACAACAATTATAAATACAGACAAAAAAAAAAAAAGAAAAAGTTACCTTAGTTCTGTATAGTTATAATAAACCAATGTCACATTTGGCTGCTATTAAATGTTTATCCTTTATATTTGATAACATTGAATCACAAATTCAACTTCTATCATTGGGAATAAAAATTGAAAAAAGAAATACTACACAAAAGTTCCAGAATTAACATAAAGGGTGAATGTTTTCACATCTGTAGAAATGAGTATCCAGTATAGTGAATTTTCAGCGCCTTTTTCTGCAAAATGTACAAAACCAGCCATGTCATATCTGAAAGAAAGAAGACAGAAACAACTTTGCAATAATTATCAAATACAACCTGATAACAAAAATTTAAGTCAAAAAACAGTAAACATATGTATGACATAATTTTCTTTCTGTACACAAAACCTTGCTTGGGTTTTCAGTCTCATATTGCGATGTTACTCTACGATCGTATGTAGGAAGGGCTGCCAGCAAGCTGCAGATGGTTATGTGAGTGTGCCTAGGCTCTGGCAGATCTTCTCCCAACATCGTTCAAGCGAAATAGTCTAGAGTACGGTGTAAAACCCCAACAAAATAACCTCTTACTTGTCCACCAAGCAAGAAGATTCCAAGATGTGTTATTTTTTTAAAGTCTTAGGTTTAAAGTGACGAAGTCTGACTCTTGATAATGAATTGAAAATGGGTATCAATATACTGTACACTGTATATGCTCTGTACACATTTTACAGGAGTTTTATGACCAGAACCAATCATACATTCCCACAGTTAGACGGCATATGGGTTATGTTTTGGGAGGTGAAATTAGGATTCTACCACACAGGACTGAAAAAGAACAATGCTCTCAGAATACTATAGCACTAATATGACATACATCTAAAGAAACACAGTACGTGAGAAGGTCTGCCAGCAACCTGCGGATGGTCGTGGGTTTCCCCCGGGCTCTGCCCGGTTTCCACCCACCATAATGCTGGCCGCCGTCGTATAAGTGAAATATTCTTGAGTACGGCGTAAAACACCAATCAAAAAAAAAAAAAAAAAAAAAATAAAGAAACACAGAAAACTTACATATGTCTTTACTCAGATTCTTTTCATGGCGGTTCATGAAAATCAAATAAGTGAAACAGTTTTCTGGCATGGGGGCTTTATGAAACTTACATTTGATATATAGCTACACGTCTTTACTCAGATTCTTTTAACTCATCTGGTATGGGGGCTTTTGGATGCTTGCTCTCGAAATGTTGTTTGTATGTTTTTGTGTCTGGCATTTGTGACTGAAATATAAAAACACAAAAACATTACAACAGATAAATTGACAAATGTACTCGGCATGCACTGGGAGGTGCATGTAGTAAGCAGGTCATTTAATAAAAGGCAAAAGGAAACACTAACACAAAGAACAGATGAAAACAATTTCATTCATATTTGTTTTAAGTTTTACTAGAAACATTCACATGAAACATTTGTTTCTATGGTGGACTTTCCTAACCACAAAGATATGCACGTATTCGCCATGAGGCCTAGAAACGGGCTATTTTATCAGTACATATCTAGGACAGTTTATGGATGCTCTTTACAAGAACATGACGCGCATGTTAGCTTACTCTGCTGGTCCATAGCTTTGCATCCCATGTGCCAGGGAAAGCTCATCATTTAGTGAGTTTGTGAGTGAGTGCTTGGGGTTTAATGTCATACTCAATAATTTTTCGCTCGTATGACGATAAAGGAGTCCTTAAAGTGCACGTACATGTAATGTGCCTCCTTGTTGCAGGAGTAGAAAAAATAGGCTATACAAAATCAGCTAAATAATACGCAAATGCCAGAATAGACATCAAAAGGCCAAAAGCCATATATCTGCATCACAATGATCATTTCCGCAAAACGGTCAAAGTGTCACTTTTTGTAAATGTTTATTTTTTTGGTTATGCTAATAATTTAAGTACATTGTAAGATTCAAGTAATGCGTGTATCCTAACTTGTGAGTTAAGGGAGGCCACTGCGCAACAGTTCATGGGAGGGCGTTGTTTCACGTAAAACATATGAAATGGCGATCAATGTGAAAGTCTTGAGAGTCTTGGCACATGTGTCTACCAAGGTGTATAAAACAGTCCGATGAGTGTCAGTTGTGTTTTTGTAATGAAGTTGTTCATTGCCAATGCTTTTTAACTGTAATTGTGCTATATATTTGACATGTCAAAGCTGTTTCCATGAGGCCATGAGCTTACACGCTTGTGTGGTGTGTTACCATAAACTTCCTATTATTGTACATCCGCTGATCACATTGTTTTACATTTTCTTTTTCAATTGTTTTGCTTATCGTATATTATTGGTGAAATATGAAAACCATTAGACTTGACATAAATATACTGATTACTGGCTTACTACTGTGTTTATGAGTCTATTTCTATATAATGCATTTATTAGAATTTGTCAGGTAACAAAGTTTTTATATCCAATGTATCTGAAAATGTTTGTATGATTTAAATGTCTACAGAACCACCACATAGATCTGTTACAAGTGAGTTAAAGCTCAAGATAGTAAACTGTCTTTGTTTATTTCTTGCAGTCAATCTGTGAGACAGAAAGATCTGCATTTGTGGCAGAAATATTGAACAAGATCACAAATAAAGAGCTTCAAATAATGCATCATTTTGGTTGATACAACTTCAATATCCTTATACTAGGTTGAGAGAGGTGACCATCATAAAAATGGAGACAGAAAGACGGACACATGGATAAGCTGAGGCTTGGTATTACTTTGTAATCCTTCTGGAGCTGAGGATAAAAAAAAAGACATAAAAACAATTGCACATACCTTGCAAACAGTGCATGTGTATACTAGCGCTTTCAATGCTGCTTTTTTCTGTTCTGCTGCATTATTGCCCTTCTTCGCGGCAGCTTTCTTTGCAGCGTTTTTCTGCTGTGATTGTACTTTCTGCTGACCACGAGCCATGTTTCCTTTGTGTCCACTCTGAAATCAGAATTCAAAAACTCAACCACTATGCTTTAGCACCACATTGTCAGTATATATATACTGTGAATCTTCAACCTTTTCAACCATTACAGCACTTTTTCCAGTGGAATTTATGCAAATTATGGAAATTTCCTAAAAATGACGAGAGCTTCATAAAACTATGTAAATTATTTCTCTAAACCCCATAGTTCTCTCAGAATGTTTCAGAATATTGGTTTCAGAGGTGATTGAATAAGTTGAAGGATTAGGGTAAGCATAACGCCTATATCAGTACATATACTGTCACATGACAGGGGTCAAAATGTTCAATATTTTGAGCTCTTCAATGTGATGGCCTTGCCAGAAATTGAGGTCATCCAATATATTGTAAAGGTGAAAAATATATAATATTCCTTTATAATACTGTAAACCAACATGGAAGTGGATACACCATAACAATCAATCACAAATTTGTCAGAAATTAGCCATATTTGCACGGCCCAAAGTCATTTTGTGAGGTTCAATATGAGATTATCAGTTTTTATTTTAGCTCTTGAAAAGAAGTGAATGACCTAACATTTTGATCTCTGCATGAATGACATAAAATTTGATTGTTTCTTAGTCTTTTAGGGCCATTCATCCACAAGAACATGATTTCATCCTCCTGTGACTGGTCGTCCAGACAAGAAGGTTGAACACACTTACTTTCTGCTTCAGAAATTCACCACTATAATGACTGAATGGGGAATATATATATATATAGGGTATGAGTATATGACATACAGGGTGAGCTGACTGAATTTGAACTCATGTTTATGGGCAAAATGCAAGCTTGCATCAGGAAATATATTTTGTAAGTACCCAGAAAATGGTGTAAGGTTAGGCTATAGTGTTTGATGGGCAATTTTTGTCTCAACTTTACTACTACAGCTATTAATACAACTGATTATGAAATGGCGCATGCTGTGATGTTGGTTTAGGAAAGTTAAAAATAGCTGGCAAGTTTGACCGAAACAGTTCACTATACACAGGACATCATCCATAGAACATGAAAGGCTGTAAGAGGCCTTGCCCAAAGCTAAGCTGGATGTTCCTGTAATAATGTCCGGCCTATGTCATATAGACTTCCATGCGGACAAAAAAATCTCGAACCCCACCTTATTTTTGCTATCCACTGATTCCCTAAAATGCCTGAAATGTAATATGTCAAAGTCAGCACTGGTAAACCATCTTTTAACAGTAATCCAGTCATTTAAACTTTCAAACTGGACAATTCAAATCAACGTCTGCCATGTTTGGAATGTGTTATTCATCTTCAGGCAGGGTGATGGGCAACAAAAATTTTATGCCCCCCAACATTCTGTTTACAGGGCATGCAATTCTCCATTAATATTGAAACTTTTAGGTGAATCTAGATGTCTTTTTGTATTTATTAAATAATTTATTAATTTCCATGTCAGGGCCTCCGTGGCTCAGTCGGTTAGCGCGCTAGCGCAACGTAGTGACCCAGAAGCCTCTCAGCAATGCGGTCGCTGTGAGTTCAAGACCAGCTTATGCTGGCTTCCTCTCTGGTCGTACGTGGGAAGATTTCTGTATAATCTATATGTTTTAGAAACAGATGGATCATTTGAACGTAAATGTCGCTTAGTAACTGAGGCTAGTAAATTAAGATGAAAGTATTCGAGGTTCAACAGGAAAATAACACAGAAATGTGCAGAGCTGGTGTGTCTGATTGCTATCAGTGGGAAGGAGGTGAGAGTCGGAAATCCACGCCACGTTTTTTGAGAGACAGGGATGGACTCCGGGAAGAATGTAAGAATTTTAAAACAGCACAAGGAGTTCATCTAGATTGACTAGCGGCAGGTAACAACAGGTAGCATGCTCCTCTGTCAAAATAAAAGCAACAATAGACAATGATAAAATGTACATCATCGATCTTTATATTTTACGACAAAAAGCCTGCCGACAAAATATGACAGCTGTCCGGAAAATATGCCTGTTGTTGTTGTTGGACCATCACAATGAATGGCGGTTGGATCTCTTTAGTCTGTGCTCCCTACACGTCTTCCTTCACGTTTCGCGTGCACTGACCACACCTCTGATATTCCTCTTTCACATTCATTCACAAAAAGATCTGAAACTTACATACCAGGGAGAACGAAGTTCAAAACAGCGCAAAACCGCAGACAAAATTCGTGGATATGGCACCTGGTGTTGTAATCGTCACACACTGGTGCTTCGTCATCAGATTCTGCTTTTGTCGTCATAGATATCTGTAGCACGTTGTTGGAAGGTACGAGGCAGCAACGAGGTCGTGAACACTGAACGTTTATCAATACCTCGACACTGTGGATATTAACATTTTTATAGAAATGAAACTCTCAAAATATAAGTCTAACAAATCAAAATCAAATCTAAATTACAAAGCTGAAGAGTTTCTGTAAAATTATCTTTTCACACGGAAATATATGTTTTATGAAAATTTTAGGGATCATTCAGTAGCGGGTTCAAACCCGTATGAAGGTACACAGTTTAACGTATTCAATTTATTGTTCAATAAAATAAGTACTGTAAACACAATTGTAATTCTCCCATGCTATTATAAGTATGTACATTGAAAACACTACATGTAACTATTACGTTTTTGGGGGGGCCTCCGTGGCTCAGTAGGCCCTACGTTGGTTACCGCGCGGCGGAGCGTAATGACCCAGGAGCCTCTCACCAATGCGGTCGCTGTGAGATCAAGTCCAGCCCATGTTCCTTTCCAGCAGTAAGTGGGAAGGTCTGCCAGCAACATGCGGATGGTCGTGTGTTTCCTCCGGGCTCTGCCCGGTTCCCTCACAATGCTGGCCGCCGTCGTATGAGTGAAATATTCTTGAGTACCGGTACAACATAAAACGCCAATCAAATAAATCAAATCAAGCATTATGTTTTGATCTACTCGTATAAATGTTGCCTACTTATGAATACAAGTAGCCTACATGTGCTGAACAAACAACATAGCAATTAAAAAAGGTATAGGCCTAAATCAATTAAACCATGTTTAAGGTGGTTACATTTAGCAATGCTGCATCAATGCGGAATTTACGAAAAAAGAGTGACAGATTTAAAGATGTTATCGCCCGGGAATTCTGAATGAATTTATCAATTACAATTTATTGATTGATTGAGTCATTATATTTTGCTCATTCCTTTTAGAAATCTCCATGTCTCCAATTTTCGAGATGTGTAATACAAATGTACATATACAATATGCCCTTCATATGCACTTCAGTAACATAATGGGCAGTGCATTGTATTTTGACAAGGCTTTATAAGGAGTAGTCTAGTCATAGGACGGCGATATGATTCTCTGGACCAACAGTGTTACTGCAGAAAAAGACCGGCGCCAATAACGGAGTTGGTAGAGCGTCCGCGGCGGGAGCGGTAGATCCTGGGTCTGCTCACACCTGAGACTTTAAAAAAGAAGACGTTGTAACTTCCTCGCTTGGCGTTCAGCATGAAGGGGATAGTGCAACGATTGGTTGACTCGTATCAGTATAATGGCTCGGGCGGGCAGCTCACTTGCCTTCGGTAAGTCGTCTCAGTGAAGCAGCACTATAGATAGAAGAGCGGTGGAAATCCGTCCTGCAATAAGGAGGCACATTAGGCCTACATACACTCTGAGGATACCTTCGTCGTCATATGACTGAAAAATTTTTAAGAACGACGTTAAACCCCAAGCACTCACCCACCCACTCACTAAATGATGGCCGTGGATTTCCACCAGGCTCTGCCCGATTTCCTCCCACCATGATCCTGGTCGCCGTCATATAAATGAAATGGGGCCTCCGTGGCTCAGTCGGTTAGCGGGCTAGCGCAGCGTAATGACCCAGGAGCCTCTCACCAATGCGGTCGCTGTGAGTTCAGGTCCAGCTCATGCTGGCTTCCTCTCCGGCCGTAAGTGGGTCTGCCAGCAACCTGCGGATGGTCGTGGGTTTCCCCCGTGCTGTGCCCGGTTTCCTCTCACCATAATGCTGGCCGCCGTCGTATAAGTGAAATATTCTTGAGTACGGCGTAAAACACTAATCAAATAAATAAAATAAATATAAATGAAATATTCCTGAGTACGGTGTAAAACATCAATCAAATAAATAAATAAATCAACAGATTGTATAAATTGCAATTATACAGAGCAAAACCAGAACAGCAACCATAGTGTGGTAACTGTAAATTGCATGCATGGTCACACATAACCAGCGAAATACGGCCTATTATCACGTGACCTCAGTTAGGGTTTTATTCTAACTGTTAATGTATGAATACAATGCATAAATAGTAGCAAGTGACACGCCCCTGGTAATATGGTTTAAGCACCATTATGTAAAAAAAAAAAAAAAAAAAAAGACATGCAGTGGTGTTTCTTGCCATTTATTAAACGTCACTTCTCTAGAATTACTCAAAATGGACTAATACAGTCCTTCAGAAAACACAAGAATAGGGCCCTAAGTGTTTGGTTTTTTATGTCAGACATAAATCCATATCAAACATACATTCATGTTAAAATATAGACTCATCCCAAATAATAATTAATCGCCAACAGTCAAACACAAAGATTCTTACGAAACGTAGTGTAATGTTTAAAACACGGATCTTTGTGAATAAAAAAGAATAAATATAGAAATATAATAGAATATGCTATATTAATGCAAAACTCCAGGATGCGCTAGAAATAGATGAATGTCAAATACGGGTTCATGTGAATCGTAGATTATTGCGAAAAGATAGATTCGTGTCAAACATAATTTTTTGTCCAGCATATAAATACTAGGTAACTACAGCTCGATGTCATTGATTCATATCAAAGATGGATTAATTAGAAATAATTTGCAACTGCTTCGTTACTCAATGAACTGAATTACCTCCCTTCTTCCAACAACATCTACTGGCCCTAATAGCTCAGCTAGTCGAGTGTTCTCCTTCTGGAGCGGTAGATCCCGGGTCAATCCTAGGTCGGATCACACCTAAGAACTTAAAAGAGGAAGCTGTAACTTCCTTGATTGGCGTTCCACGTTAAGGGCATAGTGCAACGACTGGTTGACCCGTACCAGTATAATGGCTCGGGGCGGGTGGCTTACTTGCCTTCGGTAGGCGTCTCAGTGAAGCAGCACTAGATAAAGAGCGGTTGTTGAAATCCGTCCTTCAACAAGGAGGCATATTGCATGCACTCTAAGAAGTCCGTCGTCGTCATATGACTGAAAACATTGTTAAGTACGGCGATAAACCCCAAGCACTCACCCACTCACTCACTCACTCACTCACTTCAACAACATCCAATCATAATCGAGTCAAGCGTCCTATCTACCAACCGTCAAATGAAGCCGATAATTTTTTGTCTTATTTTGAAAATCTGTAATATACATGGTTTGCTAAAACTTGGATGTGAGCTGGGTTCTGTGGTTTTGGATGTTTGTGACATTTTCTGAAAATATGTTATAAGATGTTCAATGATTTATTTATTCGACGGATTTGGAGACGTACAGAGACCAAAAATCACCTATACGACAGATAGTAAAGTTTGAAGGAAACAGGTGTGCGCCGAAAAACAGAAAATGCTTTGCACAGTTCCTATTAATTACACAGACAATGGTCAGGTCATTTCTTTACTGTTACATTTACAAATGTAATTAGATAATAAATGACAAAAGTTCAAAGACACTGGATCAATGTAAGTTTTCAATCCGTTTCCGTTGAATTACCCAAAAAAGCAACAATTTTAAGAATATTCTCAATCAGTTGTCGGAACAAAAGTTTGCATAGCTTAGGATAGCCCAGCACAGATTTATTATTTAAACAGTGGGGGCCTCCGTGGCTCAGTCGGTTAGCGCTGCTAGTGCAGCGTAATGACCCAGGAGCCTCTCACCAATGCGGTCGCTATGAGCTCTAGTCCAGCTCATGCTGGCTTCCTCTCCGGCCATGAGTGGGAAGGCCTTCCAGCAACCTGCGAATGGTCGTGGGTTTACCCCCGAGCTCTGCCAGGTTTCCTCCCACCATAATGCTGGCCGCCGTCGTATAAGTGAAATATTCTTGAGTATGGCGTAAAACACCAATCAAATAAATAAATAAATATTTAAACAATGAAAATCGAAAAATTTGTGATTAAAAACCAAAATGTTTTCTGTCTATCACATAAAATTATAAGGATCAAACGGAATCTTAGATAGGCAAAGCATCACTCGTGAACTTGAAATACAAAAATTTTGATCTAAATAGGCCTACCACACACTACTGAAAAGACGTTTGGTTAGCTAATAAATATTTAACCACGGTATGTGGCTTGTATATGATGTCGGCCAATCAAAGGCATTTTGGGGTTGATGAGTTTGAAGTAATTTATGAAGTAATTTATGCAGACCACAAAAACGTCTGAAGCCACTGGCTGAAGTTCACCACATTGAAGTCAGCGATAAAGAATCATCTATATACAGAAATAAATATTGTATATGGTTGAAAAAACGCAGGAATGCGAGTTTTGTGTCTTTTTTTTATTAATGACAACAGTTTTAAATACAAAATTTTATCACTTCATTTGCATAGAAGATCTACAATTTAGGCATTTAATTAAATGCTGCTAAACGCCATCGGACTATACTGTTAAGTGTTTTACGTATATTCATGACGACGGCTTGTCTACAAATCGCTGGAGCATACGAGAAGTTCTTCAAACCCAGCCTTGGAAAGGGAATTTGTGAATTCCCCGCTTAATACGGTGTTCATCAACCTTTACCCCGGGCACTCCCGTTCCCCCCTGGTGATGTTTGTCCGTCATCGTATATAAGAGAAATTTAGTATATATAGTTTATATAAAAAAAACAATGACATAACGAAATAAATACATGTAGACGGATTCCTCCCACCATAATGCTGGCCGCCGTCGTACAAGTGAAATATTTTTGAGTGCGGCGTAAAACACCAATCAAATAAATAAAGGAATAAATGAATAAATGTACCTTTGTTTCAGACTACATACACTATTACACATACGCTACTACTGCATGTGGTAGATGAGAACAATGTTAAAATTTACTGATCGTCACTCACAGCCACATTGTAACGGTATACTGTCTAGTCTATTGCCTTGTTTACGATATAAAATATAACAAATGAGTTACATCGACCAGAATATGTGTAGTTACTTGCTTGGGCTTTCATGACGTGCTTAACAATTTTAACATACGACGACGAGGGACTCAACAGGTGTGTGTACACGTGTCTTATTGTGGCAGGCGAATCTATGCCGCCACTGAAGCACCATGCCGAAGACACCAGACATGACACCCCACGCAGTCACATTACACTGATACCTACATAACCGCATAATGCCGAGCGCCAAGCAAGGCAGCAACAAGTAATTATTTATTTATTTATATATTTATTGTTTCATTTGTTTATTCACTTATTCATTGCTTCGTTTATTTAATTATTCATTTAATCATTCGTGTTTATTCATTACTTTTCAATTTATTATTTTTTTTTTAATAACTTATTATATCATATAATTATTTGTTTGTTAATTTATTTAGCGATTCATGTATTCATTAATTTTTATTCAATACATAAATGAAGAAATAAATAAATAAATAAAATAAATTAGCGAATTAGCCAACAAATCAAACAAATCAGTATGTCATGAATAATAAATAAATAACTCAACAGGTGGATAAATAAATGAATGAATAACTAAATATCAGTGAGGGAACAAATGAATATATATATATAAAGAAAGGATTAGATAAAATACAAATGTGAAAAATACAAAAGTGAATAAATAGAGGCATGAATAAACGAAAGATGAAATGAATAAACCAATGAAAAACTGAATAAAAAATAACAATAAATAAATAAACAGGTAAAGACATAAGCAGATAAATAAATATATAAAAGAAACAATGAGTGAGTGGATAAATAACTGAATAAACACATAAATGAATGAATGATCGCGGATATCTAAATTACTGACAAATAAGTATTGAAATGGAAATTAAATCACCATAGAAACACTTAATGGATAACAATTCGACAGAAATCGACAGAAAAGCATAAGCAGAGCAGTTGTTCAAGGTATTAACTTTTGGTAGTTAGCTTTTTATTCAGTCTTATGTTTTGAACGTGTACACTTAACAGTTTTCTGTATCAGGCAAAAGATAGGCTTGTCACACAGCAGTTTTCACATATAGGCTTGTCACACAACAGTTTTCACATATAGGCTTGTCACACAACAGTTTTCATGGATAGGCTTGTCACACAGCAGTTTTCACAAATAGGCTTGTCACACGACAGTTTTCACAGATAGGCTTGTCACACAACAGTTTTCACAGATAGGCTTGTCACACAATAGTTTTCACATATAGGCTTGTCACACAACAGTTTTCATGGATAGGCTTGTCACACAACAGTTTTGACAAATAGGCTTGTCACACAGCAGTTTTCACAAATAGGCTTGTCACACAGCAGTTTTCGCACAAAGGATATGCGAAATAATCAGATATGAAAAAAAAATGACATAAAAATGATATAAGCACGAGCAGAAGTCTATCAACACTGAACAGTGCCCAGTTTCATGAAAATGTCGATGATAATCGCCCATATAGGACAATGGTACGGTAGTAGTCACGAACAAAATATCGTATGACACATGTACGATAAAAAAATGTCGTACGCAGTTGTTGCGATAATAACTTTCGACCAAAGAAGTTACTTCTGTTTTGACAAATTGTGATACAGTGCACGTAACAAAGTGAAACAAAGCGTGACAAAGTCTGTCGGGCATATATATATATATATATATATATATATATATATATATATATATATATATATATATATATATATATATGTGTGTGTGTATCAACACAACTTAGGTTGATATGCATAAATTACCTAATTTTGATTCAGCCCAAGTTTGTGTTTTATTACTGTATTTTGTAACACATGCAAACGTGTACTTCACATTTATTTCACACATATTTTTGTTGGGGGGTAACACACATCTACATGTATTTTCAATGCTGTGTATTTCCACGCAAAGTGTGGTTTGGGAATGAAAATATATGCAGGATAAATGTTGTGTATAAAGTGCAGTTGTCACACCGATCTCTTGTTCAACATATATGTGCATAAAAACGAGGGACATCTCCCTTGAGTATTGACAGACCGCTTCAGTGGCGTCGAGTATGAATGGCTTTGTACAACAGTCTTTTCGCGGGCGTATATTTGTGTACACACTAAAACACTAATCTGTTAAACTGCACAGAAAATGTTCTTTTCTGAGTGGTAGCAGGGTAGATTATTTTATTGCTGGAAACTGTTCTGTTATTCCTACAGAATATTTCTGTTAGTTTGTTGCCGGCTACTGTGTTGTTGATAGCATTACATCTATACCATGACTCAGAAAGAATAACACTGTGTTAAATTTAAAAGAATTAATTTTAAGAATGTTGCTAGGGATTTAATACAGTAATTTGTGCAGGTAAATAGTGTTTTGTTTGTGTTATATCTTTGGACGGAGTTCCACATCCAGACTTCCGTTGACAAAAAGGGAGTTAATTCGGTTGATCAGAGAACTGAACGCTGGCAAGTACGCAAACAAGGAAATTCAATATTTAAATATGCCAGTGTCATTAACAACCGGTGAATTCGGTTGTGATTTTCAGACCTATAGAAAAGAGGCCTATTTGTAGGAATTCATGATAAAGGAATGACATATATGTTCACTGATGTCCCCTTTACATTTTATACTATACATATATTGATGTTCTTTTTTTTCTCCCTGGAACATGACCAGACCACCAAGGATGAAGAGATGAAACTAGAACGTCCGTATCCTGGGTTGGATGTGAAATAGTTACATGTATTATAGCAGGTCTACGGTTAATGATTAAATTTAAGCTAAAGTTCATAGCGGTGCATTCCTATTTTCAGGATAAGTATTACGTGGAAGTATTTACTACATGTATTCTTTGTTTTGGCATTTGACCTGGGCACACTATCGTGCTTTCGATAAACCTCGCAGATCTGAAAGTACACCTCTATAAATTATTTAGTGTCTTTGACATACGTGTCGTTTGCGGAGGGGATGGTGGGGTGGGGGGTGGGCACAAACACTGGTTGAAACTAAAGCGGCAAGAATACGTGCATTCCCTTTCAGAATTTCTCGAGTGTTCGATTTTGTATACACTGATCACTGATAATATAGTTACGGTGATAATGACGATGGCTCCGACGATAGTGACAATAATTATAGTGACAACGACGAGAGTTATGATGATTAAGGCGATGACTACGAAGAATGGAGGCAGTGATCAAGATGAGGGCGACAGCCAAGCATTTCCTCGCGTTTCCTGAATATCACGATGCTTCGTCGACATTTTCATCTGATACAGAATGATCACATTTTTTTTCACACGATTTACATGTTATTCAGAGAAAATATTGCAAGTTATACTTAGCCAGCGGTCAACATTATTGTTTACTTCTGTAGAGGAATGGCTACGCCATCATTATAATCCTCGTCATCGTCGTCATTGTCATCGTCATATCCACCAACAACAACATCATCATCACCACCCGTCATCATCAGCCTAGTAGTATATATAGCGGTAGTTGAAGTATAGTTATAAAAACAATAATATTTTATTATTGCAATAATAAAACACCCCCAAACCCCCCACCCATACCCTTCCGACTCGGTCATTCTAGCGGCAGAAAGGTCCGGCAGGTAACGTCATGTATACGTCAGGTAAAGTCACACCTGTGCACGTCTTAGTAACGTCTTAAAGGTAGCATCTACAACATAAGTTATGATCAAACGATAATGAGGAAAGTGACGTCAAACCTCAAGCTAACAAACCATCACACTAACAAGTGATACACCTCTGGTTAACTCGTCAGCACATGTACACACCTGTATACAAAGAGTTGCTTCCGGTAGCCTGAAAAAGTAATTATGACGTCAGGTGAATAACCAAGTGCAGGTTTTTTTGTGTGTATCTTCACTTAATCAGACCCGGGTTATATAAGCCTACATACAGCTTACAGAAGCCGGGGGCAGATTCAGTCCAGTAAGATCCGGGTATATAACACCGAACAACGAGTGCGTCAAACGAAAGGAGGTCGTTTTCTGCTGTGCTTAAAAGACAAAGTGATCACAGGTGCGAAGAAAAAAAAATATTGATTTGATTTCCTTGTTTTGTTTTTTGTTTTTTTAAGCTGTCTATGTTGTTTCTTACCCACGTCTAATTTGCCTTCAGGAAATTACTGTTCTTTATTAACCTTTAGAATCTCCGTACAAAGTACATGTACCGTCTCTGAACAAATATAGGGTTCACTCCGTAACATAAAAGAGATTGCAGGTTCGTTTTCTGTCACCGTTTTTAACATCTTATCTTTTAACACAGAGCTTGGTGCTCAGCACTGAGAGGTTAGAGCAATCAGAGAGAGGGAATCAAGACTGGTTGGCCCGGTGTCAGTATAATGTGACTGGATGGGGTGTCATGCCTGGTGTGTTGGGCATGATACTTTAGTGGCGGCAGCACTTTGGCGGCATAGACGAAGACACAGTATATGTACACACACGTAATGACTCCTCGTTGTCATTGTTAAGTTAAGTTAAGTATTGTTAAGTATAACGTTAAACCCCAAACATATGCACATGGACATTTATGTCTGACAAGAATTTAATTTTAATATGAATCTATGCTCGACAGAAGTGTATATTTGCCCACGAAATTTGGAACTGAACGCTTGTGAACTAGAGGCATTCCTACAGGTCAGAGAAGTCATTTGTGTCTTTGCTTTTACCTAGTCTAAGGACAAAAGTTCTAACTCAACACACCCTGCTGTCTGGCGCCAACATGACATAGACCTTTACGAGACACGTGTGACAGTTCATCAGTAACTCGCCAAAGGTCGGTGGTTTAATCCGAGCGGGGGCCTATGTCGCTCAGTTGGTTAGCGCGCTAGCGCAGCGAAATGACCCAGGCTCCCCTCACCAATGCGGTCGCTGTGAGTTCGTCCAGCTCATTCTGGCTTCCTCTCCAACCGTACGTGGGAAGGTCTGTCAAAAACCTGCCGATGGTCATGGGTTTACCCCGGGCTCCGCCCAGATTCGTCCCACCATAATGTGAGGGGATAATAATTCAAGTGAAATATTCTTGTGTATGGTCCCAAAAAAGTCTCAAATATGTAATTAAATCACATAGTATAAGATACTCTCCTCTTGCTGAACCGGCTCACAAGTCTGATACTGATGGTTAATTAACATAATCCAGAATGACCAATGGAAACGACCGTACCACAGGTACCGTAACATGTCGTTGTAATGCTGCCACGACCGAAGGAAGCGGGCAGGGGAATACTGGCGATCGGTGACAGCAGGTATTGCTGAAATAGCTTTTATTTCGTTTGTAAATGCGAGACTCGGTATAGTCGACATCCACTCTTTCTGTGATGGGAATATTAATGAAAACACACCTCCACGACCAGCGAAAATCTGTACTCGTTTGTAAAGGTACTGTGCTCTTACAGAGCGTTCACTCGTTTACATGAATTACGCGGCTTTGCCCTAGTATTAGAAAATCAGGTGTCTGTCTACAAAGCGTAGAATCGATAGATTTGAATCTTCTCCCATGTAGAGGGTGCAATTTGTCAAAGGCGTGTACATCAAATTTTCCACTGGTACATATAGTGATGAGCCTATCACAACCATTTATCTCCACCCGACCTAAGTGTAACCAGATTTGAGGACTTTTGCACAATGGCAAGATCTTGCAACTTTTCTTTCACTGTATAACTTGGTATAACTGAAATGAGTTTCATTATCAAGTTAGACATGGTTTCAAATAAACAGTATATGTTTTCTAATTAAAACTAAGAACTAAGCATGAATTATAAAGTCTGTATGTACCTGTTAAATTAATGTTGTGCACCCGGATAGATCACTGCGTGGGACTACTTGCGGTTTGCTGGACGGTCGCGTGCAGGCTTCCTGTCGCGGAAGCGCAGTGGTGAGGTCATTCTGGATTAAAGCGCAACTACTTCGCCGGTTACAACTTGTTAAAGTGGCTGATGACAAATTAACATTACCCACAGAACTGCACAAGCCACTCTTCAAACAGACCTTTAACTACACCAAGACAAACTTGGGAACTACGGTGAAGTTTAATTGCCCTGACTGTGTGTCCAAACTCTGTATTCAGTGTCAGTCATTGAAAGTAACAGGCCATGCATACATTAAGACGTCATTGTTTGTACAGGACTTCACTGTGATTCTGGTCGTTTTTGTTCTGGTCTGCTTCGATCCAACGGATTTTGTTCTTGTCGTTTTTGTTCTGGCCAGCATTCTTCTGGTCTTTTTTGTTCTACTGGAGCTGATTTCAAAATTTAATTTAACAAACGCTGAATTCAAAGTTTCTAAATCAGTGCGTATATACATGTTTTCAAATTAGCATCTCAAAATAGAAAAAAAAAATAAACAATAACGAAACCCCAGGAACACACCTACAAATATATACCTTTCATTTTTTATCACACAAGCTAAGACACATATACAATCTAAATAGCAATAAAATTCGCAAGTTGAATTTTTATTAATTCAATTATATATTATATTGTATTAATTATTATTAAAAATTATTCACGCAAAGGTAATATTTTGGGACAAGATCAACCGGGCTGGTAGAAGTAAACCACTGCCCTCCGGCTATCCCCAGACAAACCTCCACATCTAAAAGTAAAGGTCTCCAAAAATCGAGGTAGACATCACTAAATAGGCCACTTAAAATTATGCCTAAATATATTTTCATTTATTTTGTTAGATTTTTGTGTAAAGAGTTAAAGTCGTTCAAAATTTTAATTCTAAGGTGGGCTTTATGGACCATGCTATCATAGTTCAGGAACTGACGTCACATTAAGTTTTTTCAACTCTAATCACGACACTGAATGTTGGAATAACTCACGAGTAAAAGATTACTGAAATAAAGTTCCCAAAGTTTCCATTTATCTGCATTGGCGTCATTGGCCATAGGATGACAAGCTGCCGCGAAATAAGGCCACACTGAACTATAGAAAGGGCCGAAAAGAGCTGAATAAGGCGCATGCGCAGTGGTTAAAATATTCAGATTCACCATAAATAATATAATCATTTAAAGCATACGTGGAAAGGTACTTTCAAACGATGTGTATGGCTTTGGGGAAAATGTAATCAGATATGTAAACAAAATTACAAAAAATCCCCATGTTTTTTTGGAGGCATTTTTTATATTTCTTAATATCCGCTCTGTTATATGCTTGTTTTACGCCAACGGTCGGAAATGACGTCATCGATCAGCATACTGGGAACGTAGGGCCAGCTTAGCGCCCCCCCCCCCCCCCCCCCCAATTCAAGCTTTCTCCCTAATAACGTTGTTTTGACAGCTATCAACTTTGAGGTCACCACAACAGGCTACCGTTACCGGATTGACGGCTGGGACCTTATTAAGCTGTGGTTTAAAGCCATTTTTAACGCCGCAGTAAGAAAGTCGACGCAGTAAGAACGCTCAGAAGCTTTTCTTAGTAATATGTTAGGCCACATCCTATATTCCCTATTAAAAGTAAAAACCAAGCGTTTCATGTATCTTTTAAGAAATAAAAATCGTTCTACGTGGTTAAAAAATACGTTCTAGGTCATGGGTGCCGGAACCGGGTTTTAATCTGAAACATTCGAAAGTAACGACTACGACAATGTCTGAGTAACGCAGGTGTAACAGCAGACCACGCCTTCAGATCAAAGGTCATTTTGGTCAGCCACAGTCGGCTTGCCAAAGTGCACGAGTCCTCGATCGACACTCTGACTTGACCGATGCATTATCTGTAATATGCACTGATTTTATCTCACATAATTGACCGCAAAGTGACGTCAGTATAGAGCGCCTTCATTGGCTGCCTAGAGCCGAACCGGAAGTAACAACCGATGCAGATATGCGTAATTACAGACACCCGTGAGATTTTAGGGCTTAATACATGTTATATAAATTGCCATAAATTTTTATATAAATTGCCCAAAAAAAACCATTTGTACGGTCTAGAGATTTCTCCCCTTTTATTATGGAAAAAATATTTGTTCTTTCAAGCCACGTGATGTCGAAATATTATTTAATGTGCTTTTGCACAACAAAACAACCGCAACTCAAAAAAACTGGAGATTTAGCTTTAAGGCTAAGATGTCGATATGTCCTCGTTCAGGCAGGCCGAGATGTCTCGTCAGGTCGACATTAGAAATTCATAAGTTGAGAAAATGCAATGTATTCTGGGAGGGGAAAACGTACAAATATTATTTTCAAATGCCATCTCTCCTGAAATAAAAATTTTAAAAAAAGCTTGAACAACACTTTTACAAAAAACTAACTTAGTATTTTTTTTTAAAGTTTGCATCATTTTTTTTTTGTTTTTTTTTTTTGTTTGTTTGTTTGTTTTTGTTTTTCTTTATTAAAGACTGCCTATAGTTTTTCCCACTTCTGTGCACCATTGACAAAGATCTGTTGAAGGAGGTCACAATGACCAGTTTTACACATTTTTAACCAATCCCCTCACTGAAAAAGCGAATCTGCGCCTTGAAGCCATTCTGCTTTAAATCCCGAAGCCTGACATATGTGTCCGTAATTTTAATTATACTGACTGCTTAACTTTACGAATTTCATTTCAGCTCACTTTTAAGTCAGTATTTGGTCGTAAATACTACACTCGGCTGTTAAGATTATGCTCGTACTAAGCTTAAAAGAGGGGAAAAACATGATATTTATATGGAAATATGGTCATGAATTTGTTTTAAAGAATTTTGTAAATATGTAAATATTTTTGTATGGTCGGTATGGTAATATTTATTAGTTATTACCTATTGGTACAATGATAGTCCGACATAATTACATAGTCCGACATAATTACATAGTCCGACACAATTACATGCTCTCAGCGATGACGTAATTCATGTCTAATACATTTCTTCGAATTTAACAAATGTGTGAAGTGATAGTATTTATAAACATATCAAAATATATGTATTTAAAGATTTCGTTTCACTTGTTTGTTAATGGAAAGAACAAATATATTTATTAAACATGCATTACATATTCATTTACAGCATGTCACGCATAAATGTGTCAGATGTCCATTATACCAAATGTTGATACCAGAAATAAAACAAAAATTATTTTAAATGTCCTTTTCTCCTTCAAGAAAGAATAATAAAAAAAATAGTTTTGAAAACAACATTTAGGCCTACAAATACCTTTTTCAGCCTTTCTTATGAAGTTTGGGTCATGTTTTTTTATCTCCTCAGAGACTGCCGAATGACCTTCGGCTTAGGGTTCATTCCAGTTCCCTGCACCAACGACAACGATGGCAGGTCATGATGACTGTTATTACATATGTTTTTAATTCTATTTCCCAGAACCGTTCATACATCCTTGAAGCCATTCTTTACAACCTAATACATGTATCCGTTTTAATGCATTTTTTTCTGACCAGTTATTTTCAGATACACGTGCGTTGTAATGTTATGCCGTGATAGTTATTTGTGTCACTACACTGCAAAAGTTAATCCGGTAATTTTAACAGAACGTTTGTTGTTTAAGTGGTGGTTGAATGTATTATGCTTTTACAACATATTACTCTGTTAAATATAACACACATAGCGTAATGACACAGAAGCCTCTCACCAATGCGGTCGCTGTGAGTTCAAGTCCAGCTCATGCTGGCTTCCTCTCCGTACGTGGGAAGGCCTTGCATCGACCTGCAGATGGTCGTGGGTTTCCTCCCACCACAATGCTGGTGGGCCGTCGTATAAGTGAAATATTCTTGAGTACGGCGTGAAACTCAAATCAAATAAATAAATAAAGATTCTATTGGACAAACAGAATGTTATGTTGAATATGACACAGTATTGTGTTAGTATTCTGTTAAAATTAACAGATTAATTTTTGGAGTGTAGAGTTGGCTCATAAACTCTCGTGTATGATGAGCTTTTGTCAAATGTACAGCGCAGTTTGACAGTTCACAAGTTCACAATTTATGGTTCGCTGATTTTCTAATGCACGGTACTGATTCCTCATTGGCTAGGCCAGTCGGATAACCATATTTAAATTGTAGTATTTCCGCACAAAAAACTCTCAATACTGACGACAACAGCAAATGCTAGCAGCTGACTGGTAAGATACAGAAGACAATTAGCATTAGCTGGCTATATCTCCAGCTAGATTTAGAGCCAAGTTGGAAATTTTTTCCCACCCTGGTGTGCTTCTGCGTGCCGTTTGGTTGGGTATATTTTGTTGCACTGGTTTAAGTACAGCGTGTACAAGTAATTTGTTTGTTTGTGAAAACATGGCGAAAACGTGGCGTTAAACTGACACCCCTCTTCAGCATTAAAATTTTAACTACCATGATCCCTCGGTAGTTGTTGGTAGAGCGTGCGCTTCGGGAGCGGTAGCTCCAGGTCAATCCTGGGTTGAGTCACACCTAACACTTTAAACGAGGAAGTTGTAACTTCCTCGCTTGGCGTTCAGCATGAAGGGAATAGTGCAACGACTGGTTGACCCGTATCAGTATAATGGCTCGGGCGGGGCAGCTTACTTGCCTTCGGCAAGGCGTCTCAGTGAAGGATCACCAGATAAAAGAGCGTTGGAAATCCGTCCTGCAACAAGGAGGCACATTTCATGCACTCTAAGGATACCTTCGTCGTCATATGACTGAAAAATTTTTAAGTACGACGTTAAACCCCAAGCACTCATTCACTCACCCTCGGCAGTTTTTTTTTCGATAGCATCTCACAGGTCAGTCCACCACAGCCTAAGAACTACAATTAGTACCTCATAGCATAAGTTGATAATAGAGACCGAGGGACACAGTAGAAATAGAGTTAAGCGTAAAGAAAGAAAATGTGAGCTATGTAATTTAAAAGACAGAGAGGAAGAATTTCATTATGCATTACTATGTCCGAACTACACCAATCTTCGGAAATATCATATCTCGAAATATTATTTAAAAGGGCCAAGTGTGTTCAAATGTGCTGAACTCCTGTCGTGAAGTTCACAATTTGTTCGAAATAACCTTTCAAGGTATATTTATCTTTCAATGGTTGGTTGACTGGATGACTTGTTGATTGTTTGGTGGATTTCTAGATTGACTGGTTGAGTAACTGATCCTTTGACTAACTGAATCGTTGGTTTATTGATTGTCCGATGGATTACTAGATTGATTGGTTGATTGGTTGATTAACTGATCTTTGATTGACTGAGCGCCTGGTTTATTGATTGTTCGATGGATTACTAGATTGATTGGTTGGTTAACTGATCCTTTGATTGACTGAGTGCCTGGTTTATTGATTGTTCGATGGATTACTAGATTGATTGGTTGATTGGTTGATTAACTGATCCTTTGATTGACTGAGCGCCTGGTTTAGTGGTTGTTCAATGGATTACTAGATTGATTGGTTGATTAACTGATCCTTTGATTGACTGAGTGCCTGGTTTATTGATTGTTCGATGGATTACTAGATTGATTGGTTGATTGGTTGATTAACTGATCCTTTGATTGACTGAGTGCCTGGTTTAGTGGTTGTTCAATGGATTACTAGATTGATTGGTTGATTGGTTGATTAACTGATCCTTTGATTGACTGAGTGCCTGGTTTATTGATTGTTCGATGGATTACTAGATTGATTGGTTGATTGGTTGATTAACTGATCCTTTGATTGACTGAGTGCATGGTATATTGATTGTTCGATGGATTTCTAGACTGATTGGTTGATTGGTTGATTAACTGATCCTTTGATTGACTGAGTGCCTGGTTTATTGATTGTTCGATGGATTACTAGACTGATTGGTTGATTAACTGATCCTTTGACTGGTTGACTGGTTGATTTATTGATTGATGAATTACTTGATTTATTTGTTAACCGCCAGATTGACTGATTGTTTCATTTGTGGTTTCATGCATTACTTTGGTTTTTAACGCTGTATTAAAAAAAAAAAGTGCCCAACCTCATTCCCCTATGAATTAACATATGAGAGAGCAAGTTTCACTGCGGTTTATGCAGTTTTGTTTGTAGAGAGAAACTTACATTGCTTGAGACGGCTAATGTCAGAGCATCACGAAAAAATATAATTTTATATGTTTACCCTGATTAATGTCCTTGGGGCTTGAAAAGAGCTTGGAGTAAAGGCCAATCAGGTGCCTTAATTAAAACCTCAAAACGGTCGTCTTCAAACAGAGATTGTACCCCAACATAGCTTTACTGACGTTATGTTTTGTTTGACATAGCCCTACATTATACTGGACAAGTACCTACAACAACAGTGACAGCACATAACATCATTACTTGTAAATACGCCACTCGGTTATCAAAACACATCTTTTCACGCTACAGCATTCATATACCTGTCTTTTTATGTACATCTAATGAACATCACGCAAAAATAACACGGAAGCTTTAAAATAGAAATGAAAAAAAACCTTTATAGGTAAATCCAGGAGTGTTTATTTAAAAGGTTTGGTCACACTGATTAATCGGGGCCCTCCGTGGCTCCGCTGTTTAGTGCACTAGCGCAGCGTAATAACATAAGGCAGAAGCCTTTCTCACCCAATGTGATCGAAACCGCCTCGGAAGACATAATTACGCTGTTTTAAGTTATAGACAGAAATACAGGCTGTAGTATGACGACAGATTCAAGGAAGCGAGGAAATAACGTCAAACAAGGTTATTTTTTGATACCCAGTCATCGAGTCATGTGAAATACATAAGACTGTGTTACAGAGAGTAAAACCAGAGAAGTGATGCCAGTGCATGTGACTGGCGGCAAATCCGGTCTTATGATTCTTAGTTTACCTTGATTAGGCCATCATTACAAGCATACTCTTTAGGGTATTCCAACCGATTGGCCGAAAAAAAAAGCTCTGCACAAAACGTTTTGGATTTTGTTTTATATGGGGTTTGGGGGAACGGGCTTTATTTTCTCAGTGTTGATTTCTGAAGAATTAATATCCTTTTCAAGAGCAAGAGTTAAATTACCCCACCCACCCACCCACCCCGCCCCGCCCAAATGAATTTATTAAGGTTTGCCTGAAGGTTTTATTCGAACTGCTCATGTTAATGTTTAAGCAACAGCAACTGAGACGTTACCTAGAAACAGATGGTAAGCCCATTAAGACGGGCACCAGCTAACCGCACGTTATAGGAACATAAACCAATGATTTACTTAAAAGATTGCTACACTTCCAATAATTCGACGAGTACCCCCACCCCCATCCTGTCCATCCGTTCCCCACCTACTTAATCCTGCTGGGGCCTCCGTGGCTCAGTTGAATAGCGCGTTAGCGCAGCGTATGCGGTCGCTGTGAGCTGAAGTCCAGCTCATGCTGGTCTGACAGCAACCTGCGGAGGGTCGTGGGTTTTTCCCGGGCTCTGACTGGTTTCCTCCTGCCGTAATGCTGGCCGCCGTCGTATAAGTGAAATATTATTGAGTACGGCTTAAAACACCAATCAAATAAATAAATAAATAAATAAATCCTTCTGCCCTCTTCGAAGGCATTCCTTGAAGGAAAACTTTGTCCTTTTTGTTGTTTTTTTTGTTTGTTTTATTTATATTTCAAATTTTTCAGCGCGGAGTTTGTGTTTTCTCAAAGCTAAAATACATCAAAACCGTCTTCTCTCGACAGTATCTCATAAATGTCAGTGAGTCCCACATTGTCCACATTTTCCACATTGTCCACATTTTCCACATTGTCCACATGTATTCCACATGTTTTCCACATGTTTTCCACAAAGGCTCAATGCAAGGGCTCATTTATTTCCTCCAAACGGGATAATTTATTTCAGTCATGAAATCAGACATTTTGAGCGAATACATCCGCTATCGTGGAAGGCCTATTAAGTTGTAAGGTCAGATTAAAAAAACTTAGCTAATAAAATAGCTAAGGCTTGACTACTGTAAGGGCTCACAATTTGTCTCGTCGTCATATGACTGAAAAATTGTTGAGTACGACGTTAAACCCCAAGCACTCACTCACTCACTCACTCACAATTTGTCACTCTATGTTAAGGCTAAAAGGCAAGTATCGTCCGTTTCACAAAAGTAGAGCCTTAAACATGTTTGTGGTGGAAGGAAACGCATGGCTACCCGTAGTTTGTCAATTTTTACAGAACAAAACAACATGTAGATATCAGGCATATATACTTATAAAATTGTTGGTAATTGAACACATAGTAATGTTCCCGATACGCTGTTGCGCGAATACAGATGTTTGCAAGACTATAGCTCACCACGGCATGGTCAGGGCATGTTAAAGGCTACACTCTGTCCACGGCAGAAACAAATTCTAGAAGAAGCTTTTTTTTTAAATGCTAGCGCGGAAATATTTTGTAATTTTAATAGGAAGGTAATAATGCCTAGTTGTAGATCTACTTGGAATATAGTTGTGGGATGCATTATACCTAATGACGTTTGGAAGACGCCAATAATTCACGCTCTCTCTCTGCAACCCTCCAACCCCCCTCCTGTGTTACTCATTGCGTAATGCAAGGTGCATAAGAGGTCGCCCAGGGCTTACTTGTCACTCAAGGTCATTCAGATCACTTTTAAACCAGCGGCCCTCTGAGGACCCGGATCCCACACATTTAGATCATAACGGATACTGGTGAACGTTCACCTGGATATTGCTAAGTTAACGGTGCATGTTAATTAGCCACTAGACGCTCAAGGATTGGTTTCCCCTTCGCTATATAAGACCACCGATTGTTCGTACTCCTTAACAGACCGCACTAACGCAGCATCATGATCCTGCTAAGGTAAGAAAGATTCTCCTCTAACTGTACATACAAAGTTAGGGACTCTTTACAAATACGCTACTGAATTCGTATCTTGATGGGCTGTCACATTATTTATTGGTAGAATGAGTTTTAGTATTCGTAACCTAAAAGCTGTAAATGCCGCACTAGACTGTGTGTTTTCTAGGTTTTTGCAATGCATGTATTTTTCAAAACGGTTCTAATGAAGTAAAACGCACAAAAGAATTTATTCAGTTTTAACATCACTTGAATTGGGACTGAACGTTATGAAGATATTTGATTGGTGTTTAATGTCGTATAATAAAGAATTATTTACTTAGACTACGTCAGTTAGGTTTGTGGGTGGAGGAAATAGGAATGCTCGAATTAAACGGCATATACATCTACCTTACAAAGCTTATGAACAAAACAAAGCTGGATTCGAACCTGCGATCTCAGTGGTCAGGGATCGTCCGGTCTATTCGAACCTCAGAGAGAATTACCTAGATTTATCATGGTTATTCGCACGCCGAGTGGCCTACAGTGTTAGATTCTAGACCAATATTCCTTTATGCATGTTCCCTGATTTTCTGAGTTCGCGAAGTTTTTACATATCTCATGTTGAATCATCTATTGTTTTATAGCAAATGTTGCTCAGATGTAGCTTTGGCCCAAACTAACACATAAACCTTTCCTAGGTATAATCTATATCTATAATGGTTATTATTCTTAACGTGTTCTATGCTTGCTGCTGTTCAAACCACGGCGCTTTAAAGCGCGTTCCCATAGATGCTTTGTCCTGAACAGCTACAATATAGCCATTTAAGTTTAATTTAATTTAATTTAATTTAATTTAATTTAATTTAATTTAATTTAATTTAATTTAATTTAATTTAATTTAAAATACACAGTTCCTGTCGTGGGTTAAATATGAGAGAACACCAATCATCATATTGTTACCAATAGCTCCTTTTGTTTAATATAACCAAGACGATACTAAAATAATTACGTCCTATTTTCTGAATGAATGATGAAAAAGATTCAACCTTTCAAAATTCTTTAAATTTATTCAAGCGTGACCATATCCAGTTTTTGCCTGAAATACATAAGACTGTATTGCAGAGAGTAAAACCAGAGAAGTGATGCCGGTGTATGTGGCTGGCGGCAAATCCGGTCTCATGATTCTTAGTTTACCTTGATTTTATTCCGTAATTCATGTTCTAATTAAAACAGGAGAGACTATCTTACAATCGTCCACCACTCCTAATATAGCTTAACCTTCATCCTGCCATCACCTTTGCTTAATTAGTTTCGTCTACACCTTCGAAGGAGTGCAAGTCTATCTATACGTCACACGTGGGAAAGTTCGTCTGTAATTCGCCAAGGATCATTGGTTTACACCCGGCACTCCGTTTTCCTCTTCCCATATAAATGAAAGCCATCGCACTTTAATGAAAACTTTTCGTCATACATTAAACATTAACCAATCAATTATTTCATTCATAACATCGGTTGCGGCTTTGGGCCAGGAGGCTTGTCATTTACCTGTCGTTGGGCGGTGGTTTCCTTTCCACAGTGCTCTACCCCGGTAGCTTTATTATCCTATTAAGGAGAACAGGTTTCATGAAGCGTGTTTAGGGTTAAGTATTCCTTTATATCTCTGTAAAATACCTTGTCATGGTAGTTAATACCTTCTAGGTTGAGTCCATTTTATGAAAGCAGTCCCAGACCATTGTAGTAGAACTGAAAAGTCTAACGTATAACACCAATCATTGAAATAAGCAAATAATATATTCTTATTTATTTGATTGGTGTTTTACGCCGAACTCCAGAATGTTTCATTTATAAGCCAGTGGCCAGCATTATGGTGTACATGTGTACACCATAATGCTGGCCACTGGCTTAGGAAGATGTGTTTTAGGAAGTCTCTCAACGCTCACGTCACCGGTATTGATTTATTTATTTATTTATTTTTTTATTCCTCATGTATAAAGATAACGCAAGTAACCACTTCACTCCAGGAAATTCATTGAATAATTAAAAGTATACGACATTTTGTTTTAACGGACAGATTTAACTATCGTTGTGTTTCATGCTTGGACACCTGAGTGCTAATTTGGCAGGCAGATCCTTAAGTCGTTTAAGTTCAATAAGGTGAAACTAAAACAAGAAAAAAGAAAACACAAAACAAATCCACGCGATCACTTAAATTTTGCGTTTTCTGTAATACCTTCAAGATTTTTTTTTTTTTTTTTTTGATTGTTTTGTTTTGACGACGAAGCGTGACGCCACGACACGCTAACTGAAGGAAGTTTGGATGGGTAGAGCCTGAGGCATAACAGATGATTAATGAACAGTTCATAAGCTGAATGCCTCAACAAAACCGCCTGCCACCTGTGACACACTGACAAACATGGTTATTTCGCAGCCATAGAACACGACATCAGATCCATGTTATTTCATAGTCATACCCTGAGCCTTGATCAATCGATCAATCAATAAATCAATGAATTATAAATTCATCCATTCAATCGATCCTCTTATCATTGCTGTAATCATTGAATTAATCAACCGTAAAACTAATCGTTTCCTCGTTGTATATATCAGAATGCTACCCGTGTCATCCCTGTTTCTGAGTCTTCTGGTGCTGACTTTCGGTCAGCGATCGCGGTTCCCAGGCGGAAGATCCAATACGATCAATCCACGCTCCATCCCTAGCATTTCGGACCGGAGCGAGATCACTCGAACTGCCTCGGGCCTACCCCGACCTCGGTCCGTACGCACGAGCTCCCTCCCCCAAGAAGAGCTCAATAGGATCGCAACGGAGGTTAGAAGCCTGGTCGAAAGGGTGTTAGTGAGTGAGTATTTTTAAGAGCTCATGGCGACTCTGCAACAGAATCACGAATTGAAAAATTAAGCCATGGCTCAGTCCATGGATCTCATGTCTTTGTGGTTTTCAAACTAACCATATATCATCCACGTGACGTCACATGTTCTAGACCTATAGACTTAGGCCTAACAGGGTGTCAATCATTCTAACAGGAAGTGACGAAACTATTCTGACAGAAAAAAACATAATTTATTTATTTATTTGATTGGTGTTTTACGCCGTACTCACGACCATCCGCAGGTTGCTGGCAGACCTTCTCACATGCGGCCGGAGAGGAAGCCAGCATGAGCTGGACTTGAACTCACAGCGACCGCATTGGTGAGAGACTTCTAGGTCATTACGCTGCGCTAGCGCGCTAACCGACTGAGCCACGAAGGCCCCAAAACATTACATAACAAGCCCCTCCCAACACAAACTCATTGGCCTACAGTACCGGTCTAATTTGCATTACCTGGCTTTCTGCTATCGTCTGGTATAGCGAAACCGTTATTTGACCTTTCTACTATATACGGAAGGCGTCTGAAGGCGTACAGTTACGTCATTCATCAAAGAGTGCATGTGCATGCTGTTGTAGCTGCAATCGGAAATGTAAAGATAAATGTAAATACAACACCTGATGTTAATGTTGACTTATGAAAAATATCAATTTTGGACTTCAACAAAACATGCAAATAAATAAATAGATGAAAACCAATTAACGCTGCATTTTCCCCTTTTTTAGCGCCCCGCAATTCCCGTCGCCCTAACTTTCCGTTCGGACCCCAGCTTATATCTTCAAGGCAAGCCCAACAGATCGGCCGTTCCGGAATGATGTTCCTGGAGGCGTCTAAGCGTGTCAGGTGAGTCAGAAAAAATGGAACAGCCGTTCCGGACAGCATGCATATGTCATGCTTTTAAAGCCCAACTTCCGAAAACCTGTTTCATAACTGGAAACCCTGTCTGCCTTGGACAGGGGATTCGTAACTTCCCTCCACTCTCATGCATTCGTGGTGGGGCTTTGATGACAAGAAATCGATCGATCGACCAGGCTTACGTAGCGGTTCTCCTTGAGAACCACTTGAAGGTTTCCCACCAATATGGCGTGTATCATCACTGCATTAGAATTAGCATGACAGTTTCCGTTTCACATATTCAGTGGTTGGGGGTGGTTGGAGAAATGGGTCGCATGAATGGCAAATTAGTGCACGTGGCATATGAATGTCGGACTTGACGCTTATATTTCTACGATTCTTACAGGCTATATACGCTAAGACTGTTGACTAGTGTCCGATTCACATAAACCAAACTTCCGAGCTGTAAGTCTCTGAGCATAAACTGTGCTGCAGTATTAATGGAGAAGTTTTCCCCGCCTCAATTAATTCAGGTCCAAGCTGGGAAGTCTGTTGTTCATTTCTGCCTTTGTGACGTCGTTTTGTGGGCAAACTGGATACATGCACGTATTACGCATGTATTGTAACACACCAGTTGTCAATGCAGCTTTGATTCGAGTCGTTCTTGCGCGGGAAAAAGTAGTCAAACGTAAAGCAAAACAATCAAATAAATTTAAAAAATGATGTGCTGGACAGACATGTATGAATGAATGAATGATTATGGCTGAATGTCACATCGGCAATATTTCAGCCATATCGTGGCGACAGACATGTATGAATGAATGAATGATTATGGCTTAATGTCACATCGGCAATATTTCAGCCATATCGTGGCGACAGACATGTATGAAATATCAGCCGAACACCCAGGAAGGCTCTGAAACATAAACATTTTGCGCTTTTCGATATACAGTATAAATTCACACGAACTTCTTTCAGAACTGGGCGGAGCGGCTCTCTGCCGGAACTAGGCGGAAATATTGGCAATTCTTTGGACTGCCCTTTCTTAACGCCAGTCACGTGTGACGCAGAAGCCAAGTACAGGACCATCACGGGCGTCTGTAACAACCTGCAGAACCCGCGCTGGGGAAGTGCCCTGACGCCATTCGAGAGAAGCGCGCCTTCTGCCTACAATGACAGTAAGAGCAATCTCCCTGCTTCTGCCAAGGCCATGTTCACTTTTAACCAGTGATCACTTTTATTTCGTGCAATACTTAGACCATCCATTTTAAGTCCATTAACTACTCTGGTGGCATATACATGTATGCTAACTCTCGCTGTTTTTAAAATGTATTTCATTGTTTTTATTTTATTTTTTTGTTTTTTTTTTGTTTTGCTGTAAGTCAATTAAACATATAAATATATTAGTCTAGCCACAGACATTATTCTCTCCGCCATGTTGAATTCTTGACCGCCATCTTTGTACTAGGTTTGTCCGAACCCCGTTCCCGTAGCGCCTTGTCCGGTAACCTCCCATTTCCCCGGGTTGTCAGTACTTCGATGCACGAAGCTAGCGATGTCGGGTCATTGGACGTAAGGTTCACCCACATTACCATGGAGTTTGGTCAGTTCGTCAGCCATGACATCGAGAGGTTCGCCCCTATTCTAAGTAAGTCGATGATTAAGACAGGAGAACCTCTCCCACATAACATGATTCCGGACCAAGCCGTATAATCTATTGTTCACTTTTGACATTTTGTGCACAAACTGCTAACGCAGGACTCACGGGTCACCATTGCATGGGATATGGTATCTCGCTATCACGTCCTAAAAGCGTCCTTGACCTTTTGACTGAATGTGGAAAGAAATCAGGAGCCACAATCACCTTGTACCGTTCCCTTTGGTTAAGAACAAAAAAAAAGAACACTTGTACTGTATGAGCACAAACCTTTGTTATTGGCAACAAAATTCTGGTGTCATATGTGAACACTTGTGATGAAATAATACAAGGTCTTGTTTATGTTTTATTATTTTGTACAAACAAACATGTGTACTTCACATTTATTTAACACATGTTTGTGTTGCTGTAACACATTTCTGTCTTGAATGAATCCAAACAAATTGTTGTGTTAAATTTCAACACAAGTGTTTTTTATGTGTACAAGTTCTTTAGAATGTGATTCGTTTTTCGGGTATTCCCCATTTCAGCTGTGATTCGTTTTTCGGGTATTCCCCGTTTCAGCTTTATATTTTCAAACGCATTTAACGTTTTCCAAGCTCAAAAAATTTAATGCCACGACAACATCGCTCAAAGGCTACCAAAAAAGGCAAAAAGACCTTATTTCTGTTGATTCGTCTTTTAAACTGTAATTCATTAAGTTTTTTAATTGTTAATTTTTTTTTATCAAAAATAAAAATTGTTTCATAATTGCTAGTTATCAATATGAACTATTTAATTTGTAAGTTACACTAGCTTGTTGTTTTCCCCCGGGCTCTGCCCGGTTTCGTCCCACCATAATGCTGGCCACCGTCGTATAAGTGAAATATTCTGGAGTATGGCGTAAAACACCAATCAAATAAATAAATAGTTTGTTTTAATAGTTACACTAGTTTGTTGTTATTTACCTCTATGATTTGCTTTGTTGACCAACAGCTCCCAGTGAAGAAGAATTGGTATGTTGTGTAAATGACAGACCGGTAAACGTGTAAGTAGATTACTTAAAACTCTCTTAAAACTGAAATCATTGGCCTCCGCGGCCGAGGGGGTTAGCACGCCGGCGCAGAGTAATGGCCCAATAGCCTCTCACTAATGTGGTCGTTGTGAGTTCAAGTCGGCGTCTTTCCAGCCGTACATGGAACGGTTTACCAGCAGCTTGGTCGTGGGTTTAACCCCGGGCCCTGCCACTATAATGCTGGCTGCCGTCGTATAAGTGAAATATCCTTGAATACGGCGTAAAACATTAATTTAATCAAATAAATAAATAAGTAAGTAAAACTGAAATGCCATATACCACGTCAAAACTACATCATGGCGGTGCTGAAGGAGAGGAAAGTGGATTTTAGCACTTTACAATGCTGTACATAAAACTTTTAGGCACAGTTATGTTCCGTATTATAAATATTAAACATCTTGTAATCTAGCGTTAGGTTACAACCCGCAAGCAATCATTTCTTGGTGTTGGCACAAATCATTTAACATAGTTTTTCATTTTAATTAACGCTTAGAATATGTCGCCATTTTGACATTTGCGTTTTAGGACATTACAATACTCCCTGCCTAAGGGTAGTGGTTTACTCCAGGACTGCTGGTTTTCTCCACCCTTAACCCTGGCCGTCAAAGTTGGCCCTACATGTTCCAAGTGTGGGGATGACAGTATGCCATCGACAGACTTTAATTTCGCTTGGCGTTCAGCATGAAAGGGAAAGTGCAACGACTGGTTGACCCGTATCAGCATAATGGCTCGGGCGGGGCAACTTACTTGCCTTCGGTAAGGCGTCTCAGTGAAGCAGAGCGGTGGAAATCCATCCTGCAACAAGAAGTCGCATTACATGCACTCTAAGGATTCCTTCGTCACCATATGACGAAAATTGTTAAGTACGACGTTAAACCCCAAGCACTCACTCACTCACTCACTCACTCACTCACTCAGACTTTAATTTGGATAATACATATATATGAGCGTTTTCACTTGTTCACATGACTATTTCATATTAAATGGTTTCTGTTTTCAGCGAAGGCTGCTTACCTATCTCTATCCCAAGAAACGACACGTTCTTCTCTACGTTCAACCGGAAGTGCATGGAATTTGCGCGTGCGCTGAGTACTCCTCCCTTGAGTTGTACACTAGGTAATGGCATAAAAATAAAAAGAAATTCGTGAAAACATTTTGAGAAGATAACGTACGTCACGAAGACGACAGCAGTTTATTTCAGATGTAAAATTAACATTAGTACAGCGACAACTGTAAGTTTGCGCTGCAACGCGCCAATCATGATACTTATACAGTCTTGTCATTAAGACGGCATCTCAGTACCTAATGACAGACTATGTATATGCACATTAGAAGCTTGGAAATAAGCCACATGTAGGCCTACCAACTTGCAGACATGCCTCAAACGTGATTGTTTTTCTTATCTTTTTGGAAAACCATTCTTCACTTCATCAGTAAATAGACCACTTAAAACTATACATAAATATAGTTTCATTTATTGGTGGGGGGGGGACATTAATTTAGTAACCTTTCGCTAATGGGTAAAAAGAGTTTTCCAGCATTCAGTGCCGTTATAGCTCCTCAAATCTGATAGTATGGTCCCATAAAGCCCACCTTAGAACCCAAATGTTAGACGCTTTTGTCACTGCTCTAGTTTTGCTCTCCATGCCGTGATCTTTTCTATATTAATATCAGTATAATGAAGCTTAACTAAACTGTTTTTCTTTTTTTCCTTCTTTTTTTTTTATAGGCCCCCGAGAACAGTTGAATCAAGAATCGGCTTATCTTGACGGTTCGGCGGTGTACGGAAGTACGGAGGAGCTGGCTGGAGAGCTGAGGACTGGAAGTGGAGGTCAGTCAGTATGTTTGACTCCCTTTATGACAGTTTGATGACGTTTTGTGACACGTGTGTCATCCTAGGCTTGATGACGTTTTGTGACACGTGTGTCATCCTAGGCTTGATGACGATTTGTGACACGTGTGTTATCCTAGGCTTGATGACGATTTGTGACACGTGTGTTATCCTAGGCTTGATGACGATTTGTGACACGTGTGTCATCCTAGGCTTGATGACGATTTGTGACACGTGTGTCATCCTAGGCTTGATGACGATTTGTGACACGTGTGTTATCCTAGGCTTGATGACGTTTTGTGACACGTGTGTCATCCTAGGCTTGATGACGATTTGTGACACGTGTGTCATCCTAGGTTTGATGACGATTTGTGACACGTGTGTTATCCTAGGCTTGATGACGATTTGTGACACGTGTGTCATCTTAGGCTTGATGACGATTTGTGACACGTGTGTTATCCTAGGCTTGATGACGATTTGTGACACGTGTGTCATCCTAGGCTTGATGACGATTTGTGACACGTGTGTCATCCTAGGCTTGATGACGATTTGTGACACGTGTGTTATCCTAGGCTTGATGACGTTTTGTGACACGCCTGTCATCCTAGGCTTGATGACGTTTCGTGACACGTCTGTCATCCTGATAACGTTTTGTGACACGTGTGTTTTCATGATGACCCTTTGTGACACTTTTGCTAAGTAAAATATGACAATGTACACTTGTCTCACAATATGGTGTTGTGTCACAATGTAAAATATTTCAAGAAAAGTTTTCTCTGAAAAGTACTGCGAACACAACAGACATTTGCTCATGAGCCATTTATGTTCACAATTTACAATCACACATTAAAATTAACAGATTTCATGATTTAACTTTTAAATCACCCATTCTTAGTAACAGACAACTTACGATGACACGACCGTGCCAGCGGACATTTTTACAACCACATATTCGTGCTCACATGCATGTTCCGATCAGTACTAGCCGACATTTTCCGATCACACGTCCGTAAATAACAGACATTTTCCGATCACTCGTTCGTAAATAATAGACATTTTCCGATCACACGTCCGTAAATAACAGACATTTTCCGATCACACGTCCGTAAATAACAGACATTTTCCGATCACTCGTTCGTAAATAATAGACATTTTGTTCTACCATAGGTCTCCTGAAAACCACGAACAGCCCAGACGGAGAGTTGCTCCTTCAGGATTTTGAGCTAGAGAGTCCCGAATGTCGGAGTCAGATCAAACGCAGGTGCTTCAGGGCCGGTAAGCTAGTCCGGGACGTATGTGTAAAATTGAGTCTGTGTTAGCTTTACCTGCGTGACCTGTCTATGAATCTGTCTATCGGTATCGATATGGGTTCAAAAATTGTTCTTTTCCCTACTGTTTGGTTGAAAATAGCACTGCACTGCATATTTAGCCCCATAACGTTGTAGATGTACTGGAAAAATACACTTTAATTTAGTGGAAGTGTTCGTGAAAGAACCAAAAACAAGATTGAATGAGTCGCACAGCTGGAAAATAGATGTAAATGTGTATATAGTTACAGTTAATACATATATAACTTTATATACTTTGTTCCTCTAACATTTCGGTGTGCTCTCATCATCCCACGGGTAAGTGGCAAGGTCTGCCTGCAACCTGCGAATGGTCGTGGGTTTCCCCCCGGCTCTGCCCAGTTTCCTCCCACCATAATACAGCCCGCCGTCGGATAAATGAAATGTTCTTGAGTACGGCGTAAGACACCAATCAAATAAATAAATAAACATTACCCCATGGAAACTATTTGATAATTCCAACGTGGCTTTAAACCGCAATTAATCAATCATTCTAACATTTTGTGTAACTACTCCGTTCTTACTCTCACTCAGGTGACCCCCGAGTGAACCAGCAGCCTGCCCTCATGAGCATGCACACACTCTGGCTAAGAGAACATAATCGGGTGGCCCGCCAGTTGAGCCAACTCAACCCGACATGGGGCGACGAGAAACTGTACCAAGAGGCCCGCAGAATCGTCTCCGCCGAGTTCCAGCACGTGGTCTACGACGAGTTCCTGCCCGTCATCTTCGGTACCCAAGTGGCCCAGGCTTTCGACTTCCCCGCCAGGACATCCGGCTACAACAGCGATTACCAACCCACGTTCAACGCCCAGATCCGAGCAGCGTTCTCCGCCGCCGGTTACCGATTCGGCCACAGTTTGGTACAGACCTTCTTTGCAGACAATCTAAGGTTCCGAGACCACTTCCTCCGTCCTGACACGCTTTACGACCCCTCAAAAGGACCTAGCTTCGTCTTGGAGAACCTGGTCAGCAACAAGCAGCAGAAATGTGACCGCCTGATCAGTGAGCAGCTTACCAACACCCTGTTCGAACAGGTGCCGGGAGGTGGGATCGATCTGGCAGCCACCAACATCCAGAGAGGGCGTGATTTCGGTATCCCATCCTACAACCTGTTCCGCGTTCTGTGTGGTCTCAGACCGGCGACTCATTTCGGAACGGGACGCGGGGGCCTGGTGGACCACACTTCTGAAGCAGCCAGCATTCTGAGTTCCACTTACCGGTAAGTGAAGTTAACAAGTGGTTCGACGATGCACTCAGCCGGCAGATTCTGTGGCTTTAAAGTTATTTTGGAATTTCAACGTGCTATTATTGACCATGACAGCCCATTTTGATTGGCGGTTGATATATAACGTTTGTTTCAATGTCTAGATTAAAAAAAAAACATGTCATGATTGTTTTTGACTTAGGAAACGAGAGCACGTTCTACATACATGTTAAAAAATATGTGTACTTTGGGTCTATACGACTGTAATCAACGGTCCTTCCGTCAGCACAGACCAACCAGTGATTTTTGTATGTTTCAGTCACGTGGACGACATTGACCTATGGACAGGCGCCGTGTCGGAGAGGGTGATCACCGGTGCCGTGGTGGGCCCTACAATCGCCTGCGTAGTCGGTAGACAGTTCTTCCTCCTTAAAAAGGGCGACAGATTCTTCTACGAGAACGACGACGAAAACGCCAGGTTCCCACTGGGTGAGTAACAATAAAAAGTGTGGAATTTTATCCCTCAATTGTTGGAAGGTAACGACGAGATCTGAGAAACCATGTTTAGATGCCAGCATGCCTAAGGTTTATCCGTTTAGAAAGACTTCCACGTGCCATTGTGTCACGTGATGATGTTTCACCTCACTAGCAGACACAAATGCAAAATTCTGATAAACTGCAGAAAATGACATTAAAGAAAACACTTACTTATCCATAAAAGACGTTCGATATATCTTTTACACTTTTTTCAAGCTAGTAAAATGGATTTTAAACTTGATTCTACGGTGGCTTTTTCTGACCATATTGGGACCAGTGACGTCACCTCAGGTTTTTGCCACTTACCACATGTAGACGGCTAGATGTCATCATTCAAACTGCACATACAATGCATTTATGAATGAATTCGCCCAATGGACCTTGAAACGAACAAATATGGATGTCATTGTGCCGATACCCTCTGGGTCACTACAGATAGAATCTGATGTTTTACAACCATTTTACTCGGTGAAAAAAAAATCAGAAAACATGACTAGAATTATTTCGTCTTGTATTTACGTCAATTTATTGCTATTTATGCCTTTAAAACGATCCAAAGTCAGTTATCACATGAAAGTACCTCGATGCATCCCATACCTATATGTACAGTGCATATATATATATATATATATATATACATATATATATATATATATATATATATATATATATATATATATATATATATATATATATATATATATATATATATATATATATATATATATATATATTTTAATGGCCACAAGATGTGTACGGAAATCTTTCTCAGTGCAATGGAGTTCTAAAAAAAGATTGGAATACGTTTGTAGAATAACAGGTTATGTGAAAAGTAAGCAAACTGACAGATAAATTGTAAACCTATAAACCTATCCTATTGCATGTATGTCGTCTTCCCTTTGCAGACCAGCTGGACGAGATCCGGAAAACGTCTCTGGCCCGAATCATCTGTGATAACACCAAATTAACAAGCATCCAACGACAAGTCTTCCGTTATGCTGACAACGGATCGTAAGTAGAATTAAAAGAAGTGTCTGGATTTATTTATTTATTTATTTATTTATTTATTTATTTATTTATTTATTTATTTATTTATTTATTTATTTATTTATTTATCTTGTGTTTTACACCACACTCAAGAATATTTCACTTGTACGACGGCGGCCAGCATTATGGTGGGAGGAAACCTAGCAGAGCCCGCTTCAAACCCACGGCCATCTGCAGGTTGCTTGTCAGACCTTCCCACGCACGAGGAGGAGTGTAAATTAAAGACTATGATAGTTTTCAAATGAATGGTCATACGTAACTGGTGAAATCCAGTCTATTATCAGTTTACCTGGATTAGAGTTTTTATTTATTTTATAAATGGCATATATGGATGGTGCAGCGAGAATGTAGAAATCCCCTAAGTATTACAGAGAAAATATTCTGCCAAAATTCAAAGGATCAGGAACAAACTGCATGTGCACAATATTTTATTATAAAATTAGTCCATACCCATTTCCGTAAAGCTGCTGCTGACAGACAGATAGACAGAGAGACATACCGACACACAGGCAGGCACACAGACCGACACACAGACCGACACACAGGCAGACACACAGACAGATAGACAGACCGACACACAGGCAGACACACAGGCAGGCACACAGACAGACAGACAGACAAACACACAGGCAGGCACACAGACAGACAGACCGAGAGACAGACCGACACACAGGCAGAAACACATAGACAGACCGACACACAGACACGCACACATACATACAGACAGACCGACACACAGGCAGACACAGGCAGACAGACCGACACATAGGCAGACACACAAACCAACAGACAGACCGACACACAAGCAGACACACAGGCCGACACACAGACAAGCACACATACAGACAGACAGACCGACACACAGGCAGGTACACAGGCAGACAGACCGACAGACAGACCGACACATAGGCAGACACACAAACAGACAGACAGACCGACACACAGGCAGGCACACAGACAGACAGACCGACAGACAGACCGACACATAGGCAGGCACACAAACAGACAGACCGACACATAGGCAGACACACAAACAGATAGACAGACCGACACACAGGCAGGCACACAGGCAGACAGGCCGACAGACAGACCGACACATAGGCAGGCACACAAACAGACAGACAGACCGACACACAGGCAGACACACAAACAGACAGACAGACCGACACACAGACACGCACACATACATACAGACAGACAGACCGACACACAGGCAGACAGACACACAGGCAGACAGACCGACACACAGACAGGCACACACACAGACAGACAGGCAAACAGGCAAAAACATAATCTCATACACGGAGGTGGTTATTACGTTTTACTTACATACCAGACGTACAGATATGTAAATCGCTGGACCGCTGTGACTCAGGCCTTGACGGCCAGGGGTTCAAATCCAGCTCTCGCTGTTTCTGCTGCTCGAGAGGTTTATCATGTATCAGGCATAGGCTGGTGGTTTACCTCGGTTCCTTATACCCTTATACACCTATGACGATGTTTAAAAAAATCTTTTAAAAATGTCATCTTTTTTTCTAATTTTCAGAAACGCTCGAGTCGATTGTTCCAGAATCCCATCCGTGGACTTGACTAAGTTTTCCAATTGCGTGAACGGAGGGTGGTCCGAGTGGTCGCGTTACACTAGATGCTTCTCAGGTCTTAAATTCCAGTTCAGATTTTGCGATAACCCTTCGCCTTCTGGGTGCGGCAGACAGTGTGAAGGCCCATCTTTTCGGTATTCCCGCTGTAACCTGCGCACACGTTCAAGACATACCGATTCCTTCATTCGAAGGATCGCCTCAGAGATAGCCCCGCCAAATTTCCACATGCAGTGATGCTAAATCCTGTGACATTTTAGGACGGTCCCTAGAATAATTCAGTTCATGATCTCATTATGAAGAAGTTGATAAATTGCTTGGAAGAAGTTAAAGTCAGTCTCTCTGTTATTTGTTATATAGCTTCGTGTACATACAGTAACTTGTATAGTTTATCAAATAAATAAAAGTATAGTGGTAATTTGCAATACATTATAAGACAATACTGTCATATTTAACGAAACATTCTGTTAGTCTGAAAGAGTCTTTATAATGAAGTAATATGTGTGCTGTATTTAACAGAATAATCTGCTGCAATAACAGAATACATGTGTTATACATGTGTTATGTGTTAACAGAATAATCTGCTGCAATAACAGAATACATGTGTTATACATGTGTTATGTGTTAACAGAATAATCTGCTGCAATAACAGAATACATTCTATCATCACTCAGACACAATTATGGTTAACTTTAACAGATTATTTCTTGGATACTAAATGAACTTCGTTAAACTGAAAGATTGTTTCATTTTTCTTTACAGATATTTGAATCTTAGCAATTTATGTAGTGTTTTCTTTTCAACTATTATCATTAAATAATACAATGTAGGCCTAAGCATTAAAAGAATGTTGCTTTTTACGTCATTAAAACGTTTTGATTTTTATCAAGTTTTATAGGGGAGAGAATTGAAACCCTTGAGGCGTATAAATTAAATGTTCGCAATTTTATATGTTATAGATTCACTCCGTGACAACAACACGCTTGAATTTGTATCACCATATGCTTATACATTAAAAAATACTGTAATGTCTCTTTTTTCAATGAAACACGTGTTTACAATACATTCTCACGCATTTCAATCTTACGAGAGTTCTGAAGATAGCTATATGCCCACAAGGGGGCATCCGTGGGTTAGCACGCCAGCGCGGCGCAATGACCCAGAAGCCTCTCACAAATCCGGTCGCTGTGAGTTCAAGTCCAGCTCATGCTGCTTTCCTCTCGTCGTACGTGGGAAGATCTGCCAGCAACTTGCGGATGGTAGTGGGTTTGCCCCGATCTCTGCCCGGTTTTCTCCCACCAGTGTGCTGTCCGCCGTCGTATAAGCGAAATATTCTTGAGTACCTCGTAAACCCCAATCAAATAAATAAAAAAAATAAAAAAATTCAATTCGACTATAGTCACATTAGCGCAATGATTAACCCGGCTTATTTTTGTTCGCGCTGCTCTGATAACAGTGAGTGGTGGACGAAACTCAAGTGGGCAATGTGCGCAATCAGATGACCACTTGCCTTCCATCAACATGGCGTGCATACGTGAACGTCACACGTGGGAAAGTTTGTCCACAACTTGCCAAAGGTCTGCGGTTTAGCTCAAGCACTCCGTCTTTCTCCACCCATAAAACTGACCGCCATCGCATACGTAACAAATCTTTGAGTGGGCTTTTAGAGAGGCTAGCACTGTCTGCCTTGTGGGAAAGACATGTCACGTGACCACTATAAACAAAGCCATGCTTACACGACTGTCGATAGTCAATTTCTCAAGAGATTGCCTTCATTGTAATCAGGGTCATTGTGATCAGAAACAATGCGGTCATATTTTTGTACATTTTGTCTCCAGACGCAAGTTTTCATCTACCGGTACCCCTAGGCCTACTCAATTGGGATAAGATACTCCCGTCCATACACAGTACATTACTTAAATATTTCTCTGAGTTAGATAAAACAACGCGAAGAGTATTCTAAGACTCCTCACTTGTGTGGGGTAAATATTTATTCTTATATAACGACTTACTGAGTGCAGGCAACAGTAGGGATAGAAACACAGTTTATACTGACTGAAGCGTTTTCTGTAATACATTTTGGACTCGAGTTTAACGTCGTGCTCAATGACTTTTCATGGACATGGCATCTGTCAAGTTTTCTAGCGTCAAGCCACAATTAACTTTCCATAGGCGACAATGTTAACGTTTAACGTTAAACTCAGTCTCAAATATTTCGTGGTCAGTAGAACAAGAGCAAAATATGCTGCTGCCTGACTGTCAGTTTGTTTATTTTATTTTTTCACAATAGCCTAAGCCTTTATTCAACTAGAGGGGCTCATAGCGTTTTGGGGTAGACAAGTATTTACATGGGATTAACACACCCCAATATTCAGAGTGGAAGGTAGGAGGAGTTGACTCTAACATCCGGTGGCTATACATCTCAAAAGTCAAAGAACTATGATGCATTAACTTTATGCATTAACGATTTTACATAAATGGCTAAAAGTCTACAAGCAGATAGATATTTCCGCATTCTCAAATGGGTAGGGATTAGTAATGGGCGGATAATCCTCATGCATTAGCCTTAGATGACAGATGTGGGCTGAGGATGAGCTGTCACTCACACGCAGCTAGCCAGAGCGTGGTTTGTTAGGGCCCACTACAAAAATTTCACATTAATTAGGACATGGGTCGGCGCGTACACGGCCTAATGGCTGATGTAAAACCGTGGAGGCGGTACTGAAAACTATATAAGACGCATGCTTCTGACACGCAACATTATCTCGTGACGTTCCACCTCCAACGATGTTTATAAGGTAAGTGATTTTTGTACCTAGACTACGTGTAGTACGTATATATGTGCATTGTATACATACACGTATAACTGTGGACGAAAGGAAACAAACAACTCTGGATGTTGGATAGCTACATAGTTTCACCGTTTTTCAAAGCCTTTCAATCAAAATCTAGCAATATCAATAATATATATATATATATATATATATATATATATATATATATATATATATATATATATATATATATATATATATACGTAGACAAATGACATAGTCATACACGTACGTGTATCACGGTATAGTTATATAGTTATTCGCTGAGGCCTACTTAATGTGTATGTGTACGTATGTAGGCAGACTAATACTCGATACCAGTATGTTTATGTATTATACGAATTATCAGACAAATTATTTTTTATATCAGTAGACTTCAGATAGTATGTATGTAATAGGTAGGCCTATACAAATTTAATTTTTCTTGATAAATAATAGAATAAAGAAAACGACTAAACCTTTCTCGATTATATTAACGTTTGTGCTCTGATTACAGTTTTGAACGCGTAACATATTTGTACGTGAAATACAGGATGAAAAAAAAAATGGAAAATGTAAACGTACAGCAAACGTGGCCTTATATAACTCGGCATGATCGGTATTTCAAAGTTTATAAAATTGTTCATATTTACCACATCAAGGTCACAACTGCTTGTAAGGTACGGTGGCCATTTATTTATTTATGTATTTATTTGATTGGTGTTTACGCCGTGCTCAAGAATATTTCACTTATACAACGGTGGCCAGCATTATGGTGGGAAGAAACCGGGCAGAGCTCGGGAAAAATCTGGTGACCATTTACAAAAGCAAATGATGTATATTTCGTAAACAACGATACGTACGTTAATAAGATGTATACATAAGAATTTGACCAATGAAACGGCATGTACATGTACTCTCCGTTACCACTGAGACCTTAAGCCAGGATGTTTGCCATGTGCCTGGTGAGGGTCGGTGTTTTTATGCTGCTCATTCACCGTCCACTACCCGTAAAACTGACGGCCTTCGTGTCCATGAAGAACAAATTCCTGCGCACATACAACGCTAAACATCAATCAGAAATATATTCCCAAAAATCCTTGTCTTTGAATTTTTATGAAATATGCCTTTATGAGGCAATTAATACAGTAGAACAAGATTCGATATTACGGTGACCTCAGTATCACCCAGGCGTGAAATTTTCGCCGCTCACTGCACTGGGACGATTGCAATATTGCTGATGGCTTTCGTGCGTGACATTAAAGGCAAATCGTGACACATAGGAAAGTCTTTATATTTTCCCCGGTACGGGTATTTATAACTGACAGTGTGTGAGTTACTCGTTCGCTTAATAGTTTATAAGGTAGCTTATATCACCATTTATTTCCTTTTTTTCATTCGTAAAGTTTTTCATATATTAATTGTTGATTAATTGATGAACCCTTAGTTCATGCATATGTGTGAGTGCGTGTGTGTATACACACTTTCGTTGTAGCATGGAGGTAGAGAATTCCAGCTTCCGCCTCTTTTCTGCTTTGGCTTTACGCTACCTGAACGATGCAAACGACAGTGGTTTTATCCGGGCTTTACCCTGATTTTCCTCTTCACGTGAACATGACCAATCAATGAAAAGCGAAATACAACCAGAGTACGGTGCAAAGCAAAACAGAACAAATTAACCTGCGCCGTTTTGCACTAAACAGTGCAATGTACTATACGTTTTCCCGCATAAAGACTACTAAGTACTGACAAATACATGTATAGTTCAAGCACGGAGTCAACAATAGTGCATATATCTCGTAATTTCACGCGATCCTCCGTTACAAGCCTCTCAATGGAATTTTAAACATTTTAAATATAGTCCTTTTTGAATCTGAGTTAGCGAAAACCAGCACACGTAGTCTAACTTTAGTGAGATCATTTAACCACGTATAAGTTTAAACTGATATGGTCGCCCAAAATTTGGGTTTCCAAACAAATTCTGAGTGCGACGTCTCAACGAATCTTTAATGTTTGTTCATAAACTAAATTACTCACGTTGAATTAAAAAATATTCATTGAGTATGTAGCTTGTAGGAGCCCGGAGAAGTCCTGTCGTTATTCGAATTCAACACAAAGAGGGTTGGCCATTTTGCCTCATTAATATTCAACCGGAAGGACCCGAATCATATCCGCAGCGTTCGGAAAGTTTACTGTGATACCGGCTTTCGATCAGTCGACGAACTCGGATAATTTCGAATATTGATACACATAGATACATGCAGAGTACAGCAGCTTAAACAGCACTGCGAAAAGGCTGCGAATAATCTTTTCATTAAAATAAGAGTCAGATCCGTGTGTGTGCTCAACGTGTAACACCCCCTGCCCACAACAACAACAAAATTTGCACTCACCTATCAAGCAGCAGTTTGTGATATCTTCGTGCTCCGTAAGACCCTTTTCTTTTTTTAATGTACTCCACCATTCAAACTGACTGACCAGCAATTTCAACTGACAGCTTGCTTGTCAACCTGTCAAGCTCTTTTTTTTTTTTGCGCCTCTTTTTGACCGATCCTGTCACGAGCGAGCCTTTTCAAGCCCTTCTTTTACGCCTAAAATGAGCTATGTTTGTTTCATATGAGGTTTTCCGGACGCTGCGTGCATGCTCCATTTCCACTGAATTGACATCGTCTCATCTAAATATTCTGGCAGAATTTACAGTTTTCGTTTTTTTTTTCTTATTTTTAAACATTTACTTAACGCACAATCTTGGGGGTGGGATTAACGAAAAGCTTTTGACTTTTACGTCTTAAGAAAACTACCAAATACTCATCTCATTCTTGTAATGACGTAAAAATGTCTAATATTTGGGCGACCATGTTACTTTAAACGAAGTGTGTTAGTCCCTCCCAATGCAGGCCTATATTGTGAATGAGTTTTGAGTTCTCAGTGCTGTTTAGCAATGTTTGTTTCTATTGTTTTTGATTTTTTCAACTTTTCGACTTATGTAAACAACGAACATACGTTGATTAATAGAACTACACGAAAAAAATCCGCTTTGGGCGATATCTATGTGGATGTTAAAACGCCCTGTTACACTGTGTTATACGATGAGACACGGCTAATGTAACTCCCACCATGCTATGTAATAAAAATGTCCCCGTAATATGATACCACCATGTAGCGTACAGACAAACTAATATGTATGTATGTATGTATGTATGTATGTATGTATGTATGTATGTATGTATGTATGTATGTATGTATGTATGTATGTATGTATGTATGTATGTATGTATGTATGTATGTATGTATGTATGTACATGTATGTATGGATGTATGGATGTATTGATGTTTGGGGTTTAACGTCGTACTTAACACTTTTTCATTCATATGATTACGAGGAGTCATTAGGTGTGTGTAGCTATATTGTATCTTCTTGTGACAGACGGAGTCAATGCCGCCACTGAAGAATCATGCTGAAGACACCAGACATGACACCCGACCAATTCACATTATACTAAACCCGAACCAACCGGTCTTTTCCTTACTCTAAGCTCTCAGTGTTGAGCGCCAAGCGAGGCAGCAACAAGTACCATTTTTAAGGTCTTTGCTATGGCCCGATGCGGGTTTGATCCTGGGTCTCCTAATTTCTAGGCGACTTCAAACCAGTTTTTAGAAATCTTCATGATCGATCAAACCGTGCATAACAACGGTTTTTTCTCGAGAAACAGTGTCGTGAACTTTCTTTATATTAGTGTCCTCTGGCGGCTGTAGTTCATTTAAAGCGCATGTGCTGGATGTCATGTCCTCAAGCAACGTCTCTTTATCCCGGATTATTCTGCCTGTATCAGAGATCATATCCTTTCATCTCTTCAGGGTTGACTCAGGCGTCTTCACGTGGGTTAATTTCAGTTCAGTTCAAATGCATGTAGCACTGTTCAGCCAATGAAATGACAGAGCTACTGTGACCAATCAGGTTATCTGCTTTAAGAGTGCATCGCAGATTTTCAGGCATTCTTCGATCTCTGTAGAAACAACATGGTGGTTGACGATATGAGCGGAGAGATTTTACTTGATGAAGTAATAAAAACTAACTAGTCTCCAGGATTATTTAGTCCCCAGGATTATTTTATAACTGATAATCTTTTATTTGAACCGTTAACGTTGTGAGGGTGTTCAGAGTAAGCAAGGTGTCTAGCATGTCAGTGCACGTGTGAATGTATCCCTCGCATAGGCATGTGTGTAATGTTACGAAACTGAAAATAACATTTACAAACACACTCACCTGGTGGGTTGTTCCTCGACACTGCCTTGTTTTATATGATTAGCCCGGTGTATTGTAGTGGTCAGGTCTCAGTTGTTTTCCTGAGCCTCCTTTTTATGAAAAAAGTGCCTGTTACGTTTTGGCAATGAACCCCTATTCCCTAGTAATACATTCACCAAATTTAATCGTTAATCAATGGCTCATACATTTTGTGGCAATTTGTGTCGCGTTATACGGCGTTCTGCCCGGGGCGATATCATTTGTACGCATAAAACAATGATACAATTAAGTCGATGGCTTTAAAATTGATACAGAAATCTGAGAAGCCTCACGCAAATTTAGCTTTAAAATTAAGACATCTCCAACTGATATTTCGAAACGGAAGCGCAGATATTGTGTTACATTTGCATTGCAGCAAAGTAATTTTCCGTTTGTGTATTTCCGTCTTTATTTCCTGCATTCTTTTTGGACCGGATATGAAGTTAGAACAGAAACAAAAAGCAAAATGGAAATGAGAAGCCTATATGTAGTTTGTTGACGCGTGAAAAAATTACAACCAATTGAAACCAAGCCTTTTTCACTTTGTTAGAATTATCCATGCTGCGGAAACCATGCATGTATTTATAGCCAATTCCCAAGCGTGACGTTCACACAAAATACCCTTAGGAATGTATGGCACTAGTCGCCAGCAGTCTTTCATCCTTTAATTTGTTGGCTTCCCTAATTAGATTGCCTGTAAATTTTCATTCCGTTTTAATGCATCAATCAGTGTTATCTTTTTTGAACAATGTAAACGTCTGACAGCAGGAGATGATGCTAAATGTGACCCGTTAAAAGATGTATTAATTTACGTATGGCTTGAAGCGCACAAAAGCAGTCTGAGACAAAGACGCATACATGCACATCGGCAGATGCGAATTATCTGAAAGTCTTGCGTAACACCTAATTACATAAACGTGATTTATTTATTTATTTATTTATTTGATTGGTGTTTTACGCCGTACTCGACGATGTTTCACTTACACGACGGCGGCCAGCATTATGGTGGAAGGAAACCGGGCAGAACACCGGGGAAACCCACGACCATCCGCAGGTGGCTGACAGACCTTCCCACGTACGGCCGGAGAGGAAGTCAGCATGAGTTGGACTTGAACTCACAGCGACCACATTGGTGAGAGACCCCTGGGTCATTACGCTGCGCTAGCACGCTAACCAACTGAACCACGGAGGCCCCTGATTTGTAGGTTGTAGTTGTTGTTTGTAGTTGTTTGCACATATAATGTGTCTCCTTATGGCAGGGCGAGTCCAATGTGCTGCAGCCACTGATCATGCCAAAGACACCAGATATATCTTCTCACCCAGTCACATTATACTGACACTGGGCCAACCAGTCATTTTTTCTTGCCAACTGGGTCAGCATCAAGTACCCCTTTTAAGATCTTTGGTATGACCCAAACCGGGTTTGAACCCTGGTCTACCTACTTCAAGGCGGACCTTCTAACCATTAGGCCACTGAAGCCATCTCATGTCACTGAGTGACCATTTACCTAATTTTCCTCCGCTGGTGTGAAGTGGCCGTACAGTGTTTTCATTTTTTGCTGCCTTTGGAACTTTTCTCACTTCTTCTACATTATATATTTATTTATCTATTTATTCATTTATTTAATCGGTGTTTTACGTCCCACTGAAGCATATATCATTTATACGACGGCGACCAGATTTATGGTGGGAGAAAACTAGGCAGAGCGCAGAAAAACCCACGCCCATCGGCAGGTTGTTGCCAGAAATTCCCATGTGCGACTGCATTGGTAAGAAGAACCTCGGTTCTTCCACAGAAGACTCCCATTTCGACGAAAGATTTGGCGACACAAAGTCAGTGTCTTGGTGGAAATATGTACGTTTTGCCCTTTCAGCACGTTTCCCATTTAAAACAAATATGGCCTTCCCGGAAAGCCATTCAGCTGTTGTTCTGATAAATCAATTCTGTTCTTTGTTTTTCACACAGAATTCTTCTAACCTCGTCCTTACTCGCCTTATGTCACGTGGCTGTGACGTCAAGTCAGGACGAGTCTCCAATCAATCCTAGCACTGTCATGGCCATTGCTAACAAAGTCAGCGTCAAGAAGACGCCAAGTCGGCGGACCCAGAGTAGAACGTCGTCAGTGAGCCGAACAGAATTGCGGAAAATTGGTCAAAACGCGGAGAGATCAGTTGCACAGTTTGCGGACGATGTTGGGCGTAAGTTGCAGTTTATAAACCAAGGGGATATATCCACAGATGACTGTAACTCTCTTCACTTAAAGAATAGCATTGTTTCATAGATACGGTTACGCAGTTGAAGAAAATATTATGTATATTTACTTGTATACATTGGATTAGTTTCTGGTTGCTTTACACGCTGCTATAGAGGAGTTTCCAGTTGGAACGATTTTGTCGTTAAAGGTAAAAACAGTCCAATTGTATCATGTGACTCGTGAAAAATGTTAGGCAACCTTTACCGATCACCTCTCTCACCCTGTTCCGGAGACACAAATGACACCCGCTTCCTTTAGGAACTTCTCTAGTTCACAAACGTTCACCTTCTCAATTTTCATCACTGGTCGTCAGTTCTAAATTATTTTTTTTGAAACTTTTTTCAAACGCCCATGATATAGTAAATGTTATCAAAAATAGCTGCCTAACATTTTTGACAAGTCACGTGATACAGTTGGAGTTTTATCGACCCTCATCGATAAAAGAGTTCCAACTCGAAACTTTCCTATTCCAGTTGGATTTATCTCGCCTGTAATAGGAAGAGGTATCAACCACTGTGGAGTACATTCATGAGGCACCGTGACCGCTGTAATGTGTCACGCCGTTACATCCGACAGAAGCATATCACAGACAAATGCAAAAATTTGAACAATTTTACATTTGGTATTTCAGCTCGTCCCCCGAATCTGCCTGATACGTTCCCATTTAATCCTCAGTTGTTACTAAATAATGAGGCTAAGTTAATTGGCAAAGCGGGATTCGCGCACGACGGCGCATCTAAGGTTCTCCAACCACGGTAAGTGAGGATGTATTGATAGTGATGATAACGGTGGACGAGAGCGGGTGAGTGGGGATGTAATGATAGTGATGATAACGGTGGAGGAGAGCGGGTGAGTGGGGATGTAATGATAATGATGATAACGGTGGAGGAGAGCGGGTGAGTGGGGATGTAATGATAATGATAATAACGGTGGAGGAGAGCGGGTGAGTGGGGATGTAATGATAGTGATGATAACCGTGGAGGAGAGCGGGTGAGTGGGGATGTAATGATAGTGATGATAACGGTGGAGGAGAGTGTGTGAGTGGGGATGTAATGATAGTGATAATAACGGTGGAGGAGAGCGGGTGAGTGGGGATGTAATGATGGTGATAATAATGGTGGACGAGAGCGGGTGAGTGGGGATGTAATGATAGTGATAATAACAGTGCAGGAGAGCGGGTGAGTGGGGATGTAATGACAGTGATGATAACGGTGGACGAGAGTGGGTGAGTGGGGATGTAATGACAGTGATAATAACGGTGGAGGAGAGCGGGTGAGTGGGGATGTAATGATAGTGATAATAACAGTGCAAGAGAGCGGTTAAGTGGGGATGTAATGACAGTGATAATAATGGTGGAGGCGAGTGGGTGATTGGGGGTGTAATGATAGTTATGATAACGGTGGACGAGAGCGGGTGAGTGGGATGTAATGGTAGTGATAATAACGGTGGAGGGGAGCGGGTGAGTGGGGATGTAATGACAGTGATGATAACGGTGGACGAGAGCGGTGAGTGGGGATGTAATGGTAGTGATAATAACGGTGGAGGGGAGCGGGTGAGTGGGGAAGTAATGATAGTGATGATAACGGTGGACGAGAGCGAGTGAGTGGGGATGTAATGATAGTGATAATAACGGGGGAGGAGAGCAGGTGAGTGGGGGTGTAATGATAGTCATGATAACGGTGGAGGAGAGTCGGTGAGTGGGGATGTAATGATAGTGATGATAACGGTGGAGGAGAGCGGGTGAGTGGGGATGTAATGATAGTGATGATAACGGTGGAGGAGAGCGGGTGAGTGGGGATGTAATGATAGTGATAATAATGGTGGAGGAGAGCGGGTGAGTGGGGATGTAATGACAGTGATGATAACGGTGGAGGAGAGCGGGTGAGTGGGGATGTAATGGTAGTGATAATAACGGGGGAGGGGAGCGGGTGAGTGGGGATGTAATGACAGTGATGATAACGGTGGACGAGAGTGGGTGATAATAATGGTGGAGGGGAGCGGGTGAGTGGGGATGTAATGATAACGGTGGACGAGAGTGGGTGAGTGGGGATGTAATGGTAGTGATAATAACGGGGGAGGGGAGCAGGTGAGTGGGGATGTAATGACAGTGATGATAACGGTGGACGAGAGTGGGTGAGTGGGGATGTAATGACAGTGATAATAACGGTGGAGGGGAGTGGGTGAGTGGGGATGTAATGATAGTGATGATAACGGTGGACGAGAGTGGGTGAGTGGGGATGTAATGGTAGTGATAATAACGGTGGACGAAAGTGGGTGAGTGGGGATGTAATGGTAGTGATAATAACGGGGGAGGGGAGCGGGTGAGTGGGGATGTAATGATAATGATGATAACGGTGGACGAGAGTGGGTGAGTGGGGATGTAATGATAGTGATAATAACGATGGGGGGGAGCGGGTGAGTGGGGGTGTAATGATAGTCATGATAACGGTGGACGAGAGTGGGTGAGTGGGGATGTAATGGTAGTGATAATAACGGTGGAGGGGAGCGGGTGAGTGGGGATGTAATGACAGTGATGATAACGGTGGACGAGAGTGGGTGAGTGGGGATGTAATGGTAGTGATAGTAACGGGGGAGGGAAGCGGGTGAGTGGGGATGTAATGACAGTGATGATAACGGTGGAAGAGAGCGGGTGAGTGGGGATGTAATGGTAGTGATAATAACGGGGGAAGGGAGCGGGTGAGTGGGGATGTAATGATAGTCATGATAACGGTGGAGGAGAGCGAGTGAGTGGGGATGTAATGGTAGTGATGATAACGGTGGAGGAGAGCGGGTGAGTGGGGATGTAATGGTAGTGATGATAACGGTGGAGGAGAGCGGGTGAGTGAGGATGTAATGATAGTGATAATAACGGTGGAGGAGAGTGGGTGAGTGGGGATGTATTGGTAGTGATAATAATGGTGGAGGAGAGCGGGTGAGTGGGGATGTAATGATAGTGATGATAACGGTGGAGGAGAGTCGGTGAGTGGGGATGTAATGATAGTGATAATAACGGTGGAGGAGAGTGGGTGAGTGGGGATGTAATGATAGTGATGATAACGGTGGAGGCGAGTCGGTGAGTTGGGATGTAATGATAGTGATAATAACGGTGGAGGAGAGTGGGTGAGTGGGGATGTAATGATAGTGATGATAACGGTGGAGGAGAGCGGGTGAGTGGGGATGTAATGACAGTGATAATAACGGTGGAGAAGAGCGGGTGAGTGGGGATGTAATGGTAGTGATAATAACGGGGGAGGGGAGCGGGTGAGTGGGGATGTAATGACAATGATGATAACGGTGGACAAGAGTGGGTGAGTGGGGATGTAATGGTAGTGATAATAACGGGGAGGGGAGCGGGTGAGTGGGGATGTAATGACAGTGATGATAACAATGGACGAGAGTCGGTGAGTGGGGATGTAATGGTAGTGATAATAACGGGGGAGGGGAGCGGGTGAGTGGGGATGTAATGACAGTGATGATAACGGTGGACGAGAGCGGGTGAGTGGGGATGTAATGGTAGTGATAATAACGGTGGAGGAGAGCGGGTGAGTGGGGATGTAATGATAGTGATGATAACGGTGGACGAGAGCGGGTGAGTGGGGATGTAATGATAGTGATGATAACGGTGGACGAGAGCGGGTGAGTGGGAATGTAATGATAGTGATGATAACGGTGGAGGAGAGCGGGTGAGTGGGGATGTAATGATAGTGATAATAACGGTGGAGGAGAGTGGGTGAGTGGGGATGTAATGACAGTAATAATAATGGTGGAGGCGAGTGGGTGAGTGGGGATGTATTGGTAGTGATAATAATGGTGGAGGAGAGCGGGTGAGTGGGGATGTAATGATAGTGATGATAACGGTGGAGGAGAGCGGGTGAGTGGGGATGTAATGGTAGTGATAATAATGGTGGAGGAGAGCGGGTGAGTGGGGATGTAATGATAGTGATGATAACGGTGGAGGAGAGCAGGTGAGTGGGGATGTAATGGTAGTGATAATAACGGTGTAGGAGAGCGGGTGAGTGGGGATGTAATGACAGTGATAATAATGGTGGAGGCGAGTGGGTGAGTGGGGATGTAATGGTAGTGATAATAACGGTGGAGGAGAGCAGGTGAGTGGGGATGTAATGATAGTGATGATAACGGTGGAGGAGAGCGGGTGAGTGGGGATGTAATGACAGTGATAATAATGGTGGAGGCGAGTGGGTGAGTGGGGATGTAATGGTAGTGATAATAACGGTGGAGGAGAGCAGGTGAGTGGGGATGTAATGACAGTGATAATAACGGTGGACGAGAGCGGGTGAGTGGGGATGTAATGATAGTGATAATAACGGTGGAGGAGAGCAGGTGAGTGGGGATGTAATGATAGAGATGATAACGGTGGAGGAGAGCAGGTGAGTGGGGATGTAATGACAGTGATAATAACGGTGGAGGAGAGCGGGTGAGTGGGGATGTAATGATAGTGATGATAACGGTGGAGGAGAGCGGGTGAGTGGGGATGTAATGATAGTGATAATAACGGTGGAGGAGAGTGGGTGAGTGGGGATGTAATGATAGTGATGATAACGGTGGAGGAGAGTGGGTGGGTGGGGATGTAATGACAGATAATAATGGTGGAGGCAAGTGGGTGAGTGGGGATGTAATGGTAGTGATAAAAATGGTGGAGGAGAGTCGGTGAGTGGGGATGTAATGGTAGTGATAATAACGGTGTAGGAGAGCGGGTGAGTGGGGATGTAATGATAGTGATGATAACGGTGGACGAGAGCGGGTGAGTGGGGTTGTAATGATAGTGATGATAACGGTGGACGAGAGCGGGTGAGTGGGGATGTAATGACAGTGATGATAACGGTGGACGACAGCGGGTGAGTGGGGATGTAATGATAGTGATGATAACGGTGGATGAGAGTGGGTGAGTGGGGATGTAATGATAGTGATAATAACGGTGGAGGAGAGTGGGTGAGTGGGGATGTAATGATAGTAATAATAACGGTGGAGGAGAGCGGGTGAGTGGGCATGTAATGATGGTGATAATAATGGTGGAGGAGAGCGGGTGAGTGGGGATGTAATGATAGTGATAATAACGGTGGAGGAGAGCAGGTGAGTGGGGATGTAATGATAGTGATGATAACGGTGGACGACAGCGGGTGAGTGGGGATGTAATGATAGTGATGATAACGGTGGACGAGAGCGGGTGAGTGGGGATGTAATGATAGTGATAATAACGGTGGAGGAGAGCGGGTGAGTGGGGATGTAATGACAGTAATAATAACGGTGGACGAGAGCGGGTGAGTGGGTACGTAATGATGGTGATATTAACAGTGGAGGAGAGCGGGTGAGTGGGGATGTAATGACAGTGATAATAACGGTGGAGGAGAGCGGGTGAGTGGGGATGTAATGATAGTGATAATAACGGTGGAGGAGAGAGGGTGAGTGGGGATATAATGAAAAGAATGTTCCTGATTTGAGAGATGGAGTATTGATGTTGTGACGGGGATATTTATGATGGAAGAGTGAATAAAGATGAATGAATAAAGCTCCTTAAATCCTTATTTCCAGACTTGGTGCCGGTGAACGCTCCGATCCACAGGGATTTCCCGGTACTAATAATGCAATAAACTGTCCATTCTCAAAACCAGTGACGTGCAATCCACGTGCTAAGTACAGGACTATTACTGGTCTCTGTAATAATCTGCAGCATCCCCGTTTTGGGAGTTCCAATACACCGTTCGAGAGAAGCCTACCTTCTGTCTACAATGACGGTAAGAGTAATGACCCTTTAGCAAACAATCGCAATCTACCGAGAATTCCAAGAGAAGGAAAATATGGCCTCAGGCGCATTTTAGCTTTCCATAAGCGAGAATGTTAAGGTATAGTGCTGTCACTGAGCCCCAATGGGTATTCATGCACAATAAGTAATGATGTCTAACTTGTAAGAAAGTGGATAAAAAAAACCTTGACATTTTTCCGTGGTTCACGGTTGACCATCCAAATCTGGACCTTCCTCTGCAAGCAGACCGGATGGGTACCTATCAACGTCAAGGGGGCGTAACTCGGCGGTTCATCAATATCCGACACCTTTTACACTCTCGCCAGGAAAATCAATCATCGTCCAAATTTAAAAGATATTATTTGATTGGATTGGACCAATCATGCAATCCAATCGTACAATAAAACTGCTAGCTAATAGCAAAAAAAAGTGTATAATTTAAATAAAAATCCGAGAAGAGGAAGTGAAAATAGTGTTTTAATCATTATACTTGGTCGGTCTGTGTTCCTTCGCTTTATTTCATCTGAAATTTGTTTGCTTTGACAAAGTAATATCTTGACCTAGTTACATACAAAATAACAATTTTAAGTTGATTTCAAATTTTGACTTTAAGTCTAAGATCGCTTCCTGATCCCTGAGCCCGATTCCTATTTTCAATGTTTGTCGCCATTTCGTTTCAGGTCTGTCTGAACCTCGTTCCCGTAGCGTGCAGGGCGGTAACCTTCCTCTTCCTCGTGTGATCAGCACCACGATACACCAAGCGAGCAGAGTGAGGACACTAGATATGAGGTTCACACAGATCACCATGGAGTTTGGTCAGTTCGTCAGCCATGACACCGAGAGAACGGCCCTTAGTCAAGGTCGGTGGAGATGTAGCTACTGCATCACAGCTCTTGCGCTTTAAATTCTTCCCCTGAGTTCGAATCCAGTTAAACTCTCCGTTACAACCTTAAAACGGAAATGTTACATGTAATTTTAATAATGTTAAACCAACATTTTGGCAGTAATAAACGAGAGAAAACATTTATGGTATAATATTTACAGTTGTTGTAAAATGTTGTAATAATGTAACACTATCTTCGAGTAGGTACTGTGTATTGCACCTTCATAGTGCATTTCTCATTTTAAATGTTAAAAACGTCCTCTGATCAGTTTTTTTTTTTTTTTTTTTTTTTGCTTTTAGAACCTAATGGGTCAGAGTTGATCTGTTGTGACAGACTCACTCCAAGACGGAGAAGGTACGTTGGACTTAATCCTTCACAAGATGCGGTATAACACCCAAAGCGATTAGGCATCAAGTTGTTGCGCGCATCGTTCTCTCACACGACATTTGAATTTTTGTGTACTACGTAATTACTTTTGTTGTAACACGTCGTCGAAAACGCGAACATTTGTATGTACAGGAAGTGACATAGGCGACACGTCTTGAAAATTGCTTGTTTTAGATTGAATGAAGTATCTAATAACATTTGTTTGTTTTGCCGTTTTTGTTTTATTTTATTTGTTGCTGTTGTTGTTTTTACCCCGCGTTACGGCTTCTATTATTGTATGCCGTTATCCATCAATCCGTTCAGAAAGTTTTTTGCCTTACCATTGTATCTGTACAACCGCTTCTCTTGGAGTTATCAAATTTGTTCACTTTTTTGTCTCCATCACCAAAACAGAAGCCTATTGAAAACGAGTCACCGCTTTAAACCTGTCAGAGTTATGTTTTTTTTTTATAATGTATTGTTTTTTTTTTCATGTCAACACTGTAATCAAACAATTATTTCACTTAAGCTTTGATTCCGTGTATTTCGGTCACCAGAAGAACTCCAGACAGCATCCTCTGCTATTTACTCTGCCATGATCGACACATTGTGAAGTTCTGAACATATGGTTACCTTTGGCATAGAATTTATGGCCACCTTATAAGGTGTTTAAACATTTATGGCCACCTTATAAGGTGTTAGATATAAACATTTATGGCCACCTTATAAGATGTTTAGATATAAGCATTATTACTGTTACATCATGACGGTGTGGTTTTCAGCCAGGCTGGTTTCAATACTGCCATATCCTAGACTTGGCTGTTTTTCAGTTTTATGTTAACTGTTTCTGTGTATAATATATTCTAGAATCATTCGACGTTTTGCTCTTACCGTAAACTGTTGCTGTCTTTCAGTTTTGTGGGGGTTTTTGTGTGTTGTATTCGAGACTTGGCTGCCTTTTATATTTTATAGTAAACTATTTGTTATATTATGTTGTAGACTTGGCTGCTTTCCAATAGAGATTCCTCAGAACGACCCTTTCTTCCGTCGATTCCAGCGCACGTGCATGGAGTTTGCACGAGCTTTGCCTTCCCCACCTCTGAACTGTCGATTGGGTAACTATGGAGAAATTACAAATACGGTTCTTTAGCAGTTTGGTCGACCTTGTAAAGTCTTGAGTTGTTAACCCTGAGAACAATAATTTGTCCACCGAAAAAGTTCATCGCCATTCACAACATTTATTTATTTGTTTATTTATTTACCGTATTTCATATTTCTTTTACGCCATGCGTACGAACGTTTCACTTATACGATGGCTGCCTACTTTTTTGCGTGGAAGAAATCGGAAATCGGAATAAAGCTCTTTTGTGTCATTCAAGACCACACAAGAAAGCACTGAGGGATGCTTATTTCCACCAATGCCCCGAAAACAATGGAAGTGAATCTAGAAACGCTCATACGTACACGTAGATGTTTAGTCCCCAGCCAATCACAATTCAGTCTCACGTCTGTATTTGTAGGTCCTCGACAGCAACTGAATCAGGAAACAGCGTACCTGGACGGTTCGGCGATATACGGCAGCTCCGAGAAACTGGCCAGGGATCTACGCCTTAGAAGGAACGGTCAGCGACCATTTTGTTGTTGTAGTAATCAGTGCATTCTAACATAAGCTGATACAATGATTAATATCATTCAATAATTGTATACCTCCCAGCCATAATGACCAGTAGATCTCAGCAATTTACCCTGTATTCTAAACTGCGATTGTATTCCCAGGTTTGTTGAGGACGACTAAAAGCCAAAACGGAGACCTGCTCTTGCAGGACAGATCGCTGAGGCCGGCCGAGTGCGAAGCGAAAGGCAATGATGTGTGCTTTAAGGCAGGTAAGATCATCCACAAAAGATTGTACAGAGAGTATAGAGAAGTGATGACGATGTAAAATCTGGTAAATGTGACGCCGTTGGTCCCAATGTGATCAGAAAAAGCTACCGTAGAATCCAAAATTTAATTTAAATGCATTTTACTTGGTTAAAAAAATTTTAATAAAATAAATCGAACTATTTGTATGGACAGTGGTTAATGGCCTTTCTTCTGACATACTTTACGATAGAGAGATAAAAAAGAAAAACGTTTATTGCAATTTATTAAATGTTACTGGTTTAGAATTACTCAAAATGCTGTGTTAAAGCCCGACGTACTGATAAGGAATAGCCATGCGTTGGTTTAAAACTTGCCGTAACAAAACCTTGCCTTTTCTAAACAAGACAAATCCATTCCAGGTGACCCCCGGGTGAATCAGCAGCCTGCCCTCATGAGCATGCACACACTCTGGCTAAGAGAACATAACCGGGTGGCCCGCCAGTTGAAACGACTCAACCCGAGATGGAAGGACGAGAAACTGTACCAAGAGGCCCGCAGAATCGTCTCCGCCGAGTTCCAGCACGTGGTCTATGACGAGTTCCTGCCCGTCATCGTTGGCAAAGAACTCGCTAAAGCTTTCGATTTTCCGGCCAAGAAACACGGATACAACAGCGAATACGGCCCTTACATCAACGCCCAAATCACTTCTTCGTTTTCCGCGGCCGGGTACCGATTCGGTCACAGCCTGGTTCAAAGATTTTTTGCCAAAAACCTAAAGTTTCAAGACCATTTTCTCCGACCAGAAACTCTTTATGATAGATCCAAGGGTCCAAGTTTTGTCATCAAGGCTCTATTTAGCAAAAAACAGCAGAAATGCGACCGTTTGATCAGTGAGCAGCTCACCAACACCTTGTTTGCCAAAGTTCCCGGCACTGGCATTGATTTGGCCGCAACCAATATCCAGAGAGGGCGTGATTTCGGGATACCCTCTTACAATGCTTTCCGGGTTTGGTGTGGACTCTCGAGGGTCCTAAACTTTGGTAGAGGTCGTTTTGGTTTGGTACACCACAACCGCCGGGCTGCCCGCCTCCTGGAAAAAGCCTACAGGTAAGCTAACAGAAAACATGCACATCAAAGCTTGCAGGTGAGTTAACAGGTAACATACACATCAAAGCTACAGATGAGTTAACAGGTAACATACACATCAAAGCTGCAGGTGAGTTAACAGGTAACATACACATCAAAGCTACAGGTGAGTTAAAAGGTAACATACACACCAAAGCTGCAAGTGAGTTAACAGGTAACATACACATCAAAGCTACAGGTGAGTTAACAGGTAACATACACATCAAAGCTACAGGTGAGTTAACAGGTAACATGTACAACAAAGCTACAGATGAGTTAACAGGTAACATACACACCAAAGCTGCAGGTGAGTTAACAGGTAACATACACATCAAAGCTACAGGTGAGTTAAAAGGTAACATACACACCAAAGCTACAGTTGAGTTAACAGGTAACATACACATCAAAACTACAGGTGAGTTAACAGGTAACATGTACAACAAAGCTACAGTTGAGTTAACAGGTAACATACACATCAAAGCTACAGGTGAGTTAACAGGTAACATACACATCAAAGCTACAGGTGAGTTAACTATTCACATACACAACAAACCTACAACTGAGTTAACAGGTAACATACACATCAAAGCTACAGGTGAGTTAACAGGTAACATGTACAACAAACCTACAATTGAGTTAACAGGTAACATACACATCAAAGCTACAGGTGAGTTAACAGGTAACATGTACAACAAAGCTACAGTTGAGTTAACAGGTAACATACACATTAAAGCTGCAGGTGAGTTAACAGGTAACATACACATCAAAGCTACAGGTGAGTTAACTATTAACATACACAACAAAGCTACAATTGAGTTAACAGGTAACATACACATCAAAGCTACAGGTGAGTTAACAGGTAACACTACTCCACGGAGAACAAAATTTCAGACGTTAAGCCCCCTAAGGTAATTCAGGCTTAGCGATAATAATTTGTGAACATATTGGTTTCATATTGTTTATTCATTGCAACAAAACAAGTCATTTCATTTTGGACCTGACGGACAAAGTATCTCTTTATACACGTGATGTTCGGACCGGTAGATCCAGGATCAATCCTTGGTCGAGTCACACCTAAGACTTTAAAAGAGGAAGTTGTAACTTCCTCGCTTGGCGTTCAGCATGAAGGGGATAGTGCAACGACTGGTTGACCCGTATCAGTATAATGGCTCGGGCGGGGCGGCTTACTTGCCTTCGGTAAGTCGTCTCAGTGATGCAGCACTAAATAAAAGAGCGGTGGAAATCCGTCCTGCAACAAGGTGGCACATTACACGTGCATGCACCCTAATGATTCCTTCGTCGTCATATGACTGAAAAATTGTTGAGTACGACGTTAAACCCCAAGCACTCACTCACTCACTCACGTGATGTTCGCCCGATATGCTATAGGTTCTGTAGGGCGAATTCGTTTCAATTTGGAAATAAAAAACTGATAACATGACATGTAATCTTTCGTTCTGAGGCAACAAAATGGTACTGAGGAACGAACAGATGTGTTGGAAATATTTCACATGTATTTCTTGTACCGGCACCCAACAGTTACAATGTCTGGCTGTAACACCTACACCATTCCATTGACCAATGGGTGTGTATATTTTCAGTCATGTGGACGACATTGACCTATGGACAGGCGCCGTTTCGGAGAAGGTGATCAGAGGCGCAGTCGTCGGCCCAACCATTGCTTGTATCGTCAGCAGACAATTCTTCCTTCTCAAGAAAGGAGACAGATTCTTCTACGAGAATAACGATCAATATGCCAAATTCTCCTTGGGTAAGTAAACTTTAAGCAGTGCGAGAAAATGTCAAACCTTACGCTTTGTTATTGAAATCAAGAAAGCTTCCAGAGTGAAGTGTGAACATTTTCCCGCCCCTTGTTTATTTTTAAGAGACAAAAAATCGATATAAAAACTGAGACAAACAACACGCCAATCGTGAAACCAAGAACAGTAGAAAAAATAATTTCTCCAAAAAGCACACCAAACCTGGGCAAAGTAAAACGCAATAGAAATTAAACGTAAAACCGGGTCGGAAAAATTTGAAGAAAACGGGTCAAAAGTATTTTCAACAAATGCTTACAAAATGAAAGTGCGCCAAAAAATTAGGGAATATAGTTGCCTATACAACAAATAATACAGCGCCGACTGTAATTAAACAGTGTTATTATACTCCTTTTAGCGCGTATGTTTGACCTTTGGAGCCGGTGAGACGGATGTGACCCTGTTTAAGATACGTATCGCCATTGATGACCTCCCCGTCAACCTATAGTCAGCATTCATCAATAAAATGGTTTAAGCTGTCCGTTAGAATCGTTGCGCATGCTTTAGACAAAGAAAATCATGTGCATCTATTAGAGATACAAAGAAAGGTTGAGACACAGTGATTGTGTTTTCTGACATCACTTTATGTGTCATCATGATGAACCCAGCGATCACAACATAAGTGGCGCCCCATTTCTGTTCCAAGGGGAGAGCACTCTGTCAGTCACTTTACAATAAACTGTCTTTAATTTTGTTTCAGGACAACTAGACCAGATTCGAAAAGCTTCCTTCGCACGAATCATCTGTGATAACACGGATACAAATTCTGTGCAGAGAGAGGTGTTCCGTGTTCAAGATAGGAAGTGAGTAATAGCGAATGTGTAGTTAGGCTGTACGTTTGCCTGGTGAATGGTGGGGGGGGGGGGGGGGGCGCAAATGACTACATGCTCTTAACACTGAGAAACGTGACATGTATAGTTTATGATTGTCACAAACCTGAAGTTGAATATCGGCAGATAAGCTTTTTTCTTGGCCAGCAAATGAACAAAAAGTTTTTTGTCCTTTTAGCAGCTAAATTAGCTTAATTTTCTAGCCTGTTACCTGTACTAAAAACAGCCGGATATTTTTTGTTTGTTTGTAAATAGAACATTTCTCTTTAAAGAAAAATGGAACAAAATATTGAAGAACACATTGACAGCTATCTTTTCGTACTCTTTCATCTGGACTTTATGTAGTTTTTATGTTTTCTCCACTTTTAAGCTAAAAATGATCTTTTTCTTACTGTTGAATAGAAAAATAGTGCTTTCTTTTGCTAAAAATAACAAAACTATTGATTTTTAACATGAAGTTATTAAAAATGGATGAATTAAAAGTAGTGCTTATTAAATAGAAAAACTATTTTTTGTGTTGTTACATGCTCTAGGGTAGGCTGAGCAGATGGAAGGTGTAAATCAGCTTTGTAATGTGTATAGTGTGGGAGAAAGAGAGAGTTAGTGGTCGCGAGTGGCGATTCTTTTCTGCTGTACAGTAGCGCTATACATTTACGAACCTTGCGGTATTGCACGACACCGTACGCTTGACCAGTACTGTGTGGCCAGTTAACGATTGGTACTGGACGAATGGATGACTGTACATCAGAGCAACAAAAAATTGGCTCATGGAGGTATTGATGTATACCTTCATATTTTGCTTTACAGATGAGAAAGGTTAGTTCAGTTACAACGTTTTATTACGTTTTCTCTAATATTTCATTCTTCAACTTTCAGCAATCGGAAGGTAAGGTGCGGAAACATACCGTCTGTGGACCTGTCCAGGTGGAGGGAATGACTGTCCAGTCAATGCTGAAAGAAGACTGTGGTTTCATGGAGATGTCAGTATAGTGTGGCTGAATGAGCTGCCATGTTTTGTATTAGTACACTATGGCTGGGGAGGGTGTCATGTTTGGTGTCTTCTGCATAGTGAAGCAGCGCTATGAATACAAGCCCGGCCTGCTAGGGAACAGTGTCCAGATAAGACCAGTGTAATGTTTAGAGCGACACCTGAGCCAAAGGAACAAACAACCGCGTGATTAGACAACGGTAAAACCTGTCTTTGTCAGCTTGGATACAAGTTGGCAAGGGAAACGGTTTTAGTAACACTTTGCAATAATAATTTTACAATTGCAACAGAATAATAATTTTATGGACACAGTATGGAACTGTAGTTTTATACAGTTTTAAGGATGTAATAGTTGTATAATATATAGATGTACAATCATCGACAGAACTGAATAACAGTGTTTGAGATTCAGTTACTACTGAGTTAGTGCGAGTTTATTCTCATATTGTGTTTATAGTTTTTATACAGAATATGTCAGTATGCCTTATTATAAAAAGAACAACGTTAACCTTTGCGAAGAAAAGATAACATGTACCTGTTCTTCTTTGAACATGAATTGTATATAATCTACTTTTTTTTTAACATTCCCGCTGATTAACATATGACAATGCGACGTATTCACATCTGGCTGTGTGATTTGATATACTTCTGGCAGAGTGATTCGATTTACTTCTGGCAGTGTGATTTGATTCACATCTGCCATTGCGATATGATTTTCATATGGCTGTGTGATTTGATTCACTTCTGGCAGTGTGATTTGATTCACATCTGCCTGTGTGATTTGATTCACTTCTGGCAGTGTGATTTGATTCACATCTGCCTGTGTGATTTGATTGACTTCTGGCAGTGTGATTTGATTCACATCTGGCAGTGTGATTTGATTCACATCTGGCAGTGTGATTTGATTCACATCTGGCAGAGTGATTTGATTCACACATCTGGCAGAGTGATTTGATTCACATCTGGCAGTGTGATATGATTTTCATATGCAGTGTGATTTGATTCACATTTGGCAGTGTGATTTGATTCACATCTGCCTGTGTGATTTGATTCACTTCTGACAGTGTGATTTGATTCACATCTGGCAGTGTGATTTGATTCACATCTGGCAGTGTGATTTGATTCACATCTGGCAGTGTGATTTGATTCACATCTGGCAGTGTGATTTGATTCACATCTGGCAGAGTGATTTGATTCACATCTGGCAGAGTGATTTGATTCACATCTGGCAGTGTGATATGATTTTCATATGGCAGTGGTGATTTGATTCACATGTTGGCAGTGTGATTTGACTTCACATCTGCCTGTGTGATTTGATTCACTTCTGACAGTGGTGATTTGATTCACATCTGGCAGTGTGATTTGATTCACATCTGGCAGTGTGATTTGATTCACATCTGGCAGTGTGATTTGATTCACAGCACATCTGGCTGTTTATATACATATAGATATCTTTTATATATATTTGTTATGTATAATATCAGAAGTCCATTACCTAGAAGTATGCAACTTCCCTATAGCTAGTCTCCATGACACAGTACACATGTTACGTCATCTGTAACGCCACCCGTGGAGAAATATGCCAACCTCTTGGGTAGAAATTGTTAACTGAATCATGGGAGATTTAATGAGAGAGAGAGAGAGAGAGAGAGAGAGAGAGAGGAGAGAGAGAGACGAGAGAGGAGAGAGAGAGAGAGAGAGAGAGAGAGAGCGAGAGAGAGAGAGGAGAGGAGAGAGAGAGAGAGAGAGAGAGAGAGAGAGAGAGAGAGAGAGAGAGAGAAATACATGATTGTGCATGTATGTCACATAATATATTAGGATGGAAGGAAAGTGTAAAGTGCCATGGAGACTAGCTCTACGGAAGTTGCATACTTCTAGGTAATGAACTTTTGATCATAAGTATTAGAATACTATAATATCACTCTTATGAAAGGCGAAAACAGGTGATAATTTGCCTCTTGTGGAAAATAAACATTTTGGGAAACTGTGTTTTGGACTTATTCCTTTGGACCTATGCTAAGGCTGAGCGAGACTTACACCCCAAAAATGATGTTCGCGCGTATGTGCAAGGCAGAGTTTTAACAAAAGCTCTCCAACTGTTAAAACTGAGAAATAAAGAGGATTCCGGAAGTGCATACATGTATACGTTTTATGTACAGTTTGCATTTTCATAATTTTGTACCTGAAATAAAGGCAAGCGTGTTGCGTTTTTCAAAATGCTCTGTGTTATGTTGCATTCTATAATAGAACGCATATATATTATTGGGGGACTCAGGGACTTTTGTTATATTACAGGTGGTTTATTCATTACGGCTGATAACGGGCTTAGGAAGCCGGATAAGGCCACCATCGTACCATCGCACTATGGTTGAAGCGATTGCACGATGATGCGAAGCGATGGCACGATGGCACTAAGCGATATCACGATGGCACTAAGCGATGGTGCGATGATGGCCTTATCGGGGTTCCACATAATCGGACCGTGGTGTACAGCGTTAAGGTGCTTGCCATTTATTTAATCGCTAGGACACTCGAGGAGCTAGTTCGCAACTGTCTTAGACAGCAGATTGCCGCGCTGTCGCAGTTTCTGGGGCTTGGATGACAATAATCTGTTGACGACGCTCGTGCGCAGAGTTGCTTGAGGACCACTTCCCTCTGTCAGTACGGTGCGCACGTGTACCTCACACGTGGTAAAGTCCGCCAGTAACTCGACAAAAGTAGCTGGTTTACCGCACTATAGTTTCGTCAGATAATAAAACTGTCCGCAATCGTGTAAGTGCAAAATTAGAGAGTATAGCGTTAAAAAATTGTCAAACAGAAAGAATAAATAAATCAACTTGGTGCAAAGCTTATTTGTAATTGGTATATATTTGCAAACTCATGCACATTAACAAATCAAACTTTAATACAAACGAATTTTTAACAGTTATTCCAGGTCTCCAGATGATCATGAATAAAAAAAACCTTAATGCATGAAAATATTTCAATTTCACATTCAGTAAACACACAACAGTTGCAGTGTAAGTAAAAAAAAAACGACAGATTTAGCGGAATGTGTATCGCTTGTTCAGCACCTGATCTCGATGCCGTCAATTGCATTCTTAAATGTATCACTAGCGGTGTCGACGGGACATAATTAATCCAGCACCCTTTTGCCAGTCGAAGTAAACATGAGTTATCTCCCTTTAATACCTTATCCCTTGATACTGTTAACGCCTCAATTATGGTAACATTTCCGGCTGAACCGCGTCGAGTAATCAGTTCTTGTGGTAGATATATTTATTCATTTATTTGATTGGTGTTTTATGCCGTTCTCAAGAATATTTCACTTATACGACGGCGGCCAGCATTATGGTGGGAGGAAACCAGGCGCAGCTCGGAGGAAACCAACGACCATTCGCAGCTTGCAGGCAGACCTTTCCACGTATGGCCGGACAGGAAGCCAGTATGAGTTGGACTTGAACTCACAGTGATTGCACTGATGAGGGCCTCCTGGGTCATTACGCTGCGCTAGCGCGTTGACGAACTGAGCCACGGAGGCCCCTTTTGACAGACAATAGGCTACAATAATAATAATAATAATAATTTAGTACTGCAATAGTTTATTTACACAATACTATAAAAGACGTACAGCACATAGCGATGGCAGTGCGATGGCTGGTAAACGGTCGGTGAAATACGGTCTCTTGTCAATTTACGTCAGTCAGGGTTTTATTATAACTGTTCGTGTAATTGCACAGATAGTAGCAAAGCACACGCCTCCAAGCACCATGGTTAAAGCAGAATTAGGTAAAAAAAATAAACATGGATTTTACTTGCAAATTAGCGGACGTAGCTGGTCTAGAAATACACAACGCGCTGTGTTGTCAGCACATTTATTATACAATAACATCAAAACAATTACGGAGCCTCCGTGGCTCAGTCGGTTAAAAACGCTAGCGCAGCGTAATGACCCAGGAGTCTCTCACCAATGCGGTCGCTGTGAGTTCAAGTCCAGCTCATGCTGGCTTCCTCTCCGGCCGTACGTGAGAAGGTCTGACAGCAACCTGCGGATGGTCGTGGGTTTCCTCCGGGCTCTGCCCGGTTTCCACCCACCATAATGCTGGCCGCCGTCGTATAAGTGAAATATTTTTGAGTACGGCGTAAAACACCAATCAAAAAAAAAAAAATCAAAACAATGTAAAGGGACCAGGTCTTGGAGATGCCTAGTTTCCTGGTTTATGCAGTAATACAATACTACAATCAACTGAATAAACATAACGAAGTCGGGAGACCCGGGAATAAACATGGGTGGGATCATACCAAAGGTGCTTAGCACTGTAAGGTTAGAGCAAGGAAACATGACTGGTCGGCCCAGTGTCAGTATAATGTGACTGGGTGGGTGTCTTGTCTGGTGTCTTCGGCATGATACTTCACTGGTGGCAACCCTTTGGAAACAAGGACTCACCCTGCCACAAGAAGACACGGTATATGTACACACACAATGGCTCATCGACGTCATATGACTGAAAAATTGATAAGCACAATGTTAATCCTCAAACATTCATTAATTCATAAACATTAATGCCCCAGTCATTGTATTGGCGTGAATGCTTATGATTGACACTGCTTTCTATGCCAGTGGGTTGGTCGGTCGAAGTTTTACATCCTATCTGTTAACAGGTGTTATTCACATAACATGGGGTCTGGGTGCAAGACGACATCAATATTCAGCGAGATGTTGCAGCTTTTGCACATTTGTTCTTGTTATCTGTTACACATATATGGGATATATAGGAGTTCGGGTTTGAAGTGTAACTTAGATTTCGCAACTTTGATACCTACAAGATTTTACTGACCTCTTCGAATACTGATTTATTATCCGGATCACGACCGCTATACAAATGTCGGATTTGACGACTACACTCTCCAGTTGACGACATAAGTTCAATCCCTTCAAACTTTAAAACTCGTCACATTGCCAGAACCTAAGGGAATTTCCAGCCTGTAAGATCATACCAAAGACTCTAAAGATGGTATTTTTTGCTACCTTTGCTACCTGGTATTTTTTGCTACCACTTAGTACTGAGAGGTACTAAGTGAAACAGGAATGGTTGGCCCGGTGTCAGTATAATGTGACTGGCTAGAGAGTCAGAAGGACATACACCCCCATTACAACTTCCTTTTTTCGGGAGGGACGAATGTAATTCTGTGCTTTTTAGGGTGTAAAGTGTTTTTTTACTGCCAGCCTGCCGTTTTTGGTGTACAGGTGCATGCTTGGTATCAAAATGATGGAAATTGTCTAAGCTTTGGACAGGTATGAGTTTTAATGACGAAAGTTCGAAATTCTGGGCGAGAGGACACAAGGAGACAGGTGGTGATG